>NW_009219050.1:3233-8670 GCF_000690835.1 Fulmarus glacialis
GGGGCTGCCCCGGGCCCGGGCCCGCCAGCCCCCCGCCCCCCCCTGCCACTGCCACCTCCCCAGCAGCCCCAGCACCTCTGCCAGAGCCCGGCGGAGGGAGCAGGCAGCCTTCACGGGCAAGGAGAGCAGGCAAGGGTTTCCCCTCTCCCTGCCTGCGCTGCAGAAAAAGGGAGGGGGCAACCCAGCTGCTGCCCCATTGACAGCCACTGGCCATGGGTCATCTCATCCTTAGTAGTATCTCGGTGATGGGTCCCCTCAAATGTGGCTGATACCCAGCTTCCACCTTCACCACGGTGCCGAGAGAAGGAGCCTGCCCACCCTGCCGCCCCGCGCCCCTCTGCTGCCAGGGGGTGGCCGGTCCTTCCTCCTCCCTGATCAGTTCAGTCTTTGCATCCCCCCGGGGCTCGCCCTTCCCCGCATGGGCTCCACGTGCAGTTTCCAGCAGCAGCAGTTACCTCCCAGGCCCCCCCAACCTCACCCCCAAAAGGGCTCGTGCCACCTGGGATGTGCTCCGTAGAGGGGGTGTGCTCCATAGGGGGTGGTGTGTTCTCCATAGGGGTGGGATGTGCTCCGTAGAGGGGGTGTGCTCCATAGGGGGTGGTGTGTTCTCCATAGGGGTGGGATGTGCTCCGTAGAGGGGGTGTGCTCCATAGGGGGTGGTGTGTTCTCCATAGGGGTGGGATGTGCTCCGTAGAGGGGGTGTGCTCCATAGGGGGTGGTGTGTTCTCCATAGGGGTGGGATGTGCTCCGTAGAGGGGGTGTGCTCCATAGGGGGTGGGTGTTCTCGATGGCGGGGGGGTGTTCTCCATAAGGGGTGGGTGTTCTCCATAGAGGAGTGAGTGTGCACCAGGGGCCGGTGCCCCAGAGGGCACATCGTGGTGTGGAGGTGAGGAATGGACCCCAGCTCAAGGCTTGTTCTTCCTATGGTCCTACTGACTCCAACCAGTCTGGACAAGGACCCTGGAGGCCCTTGGGTGCCTCGGGACTATAGAGTCCCCCCAGACCTCTGACACCCCCTGAGTGGCTCGAGCAATGACAGGACTTGCAGCTTTTATAAATCAGGGCAGTTTGATTTTCCAGGAATTGGATCACGCATGTCTCTGGCTCTTCTGCCTGCTCCAAAGTTGGAAGTGACCTCCTCCAGATAGGTGTCATGAGGTGGCCAGTGCTCTGTCCAGTGATGCTTTACTCAAGGGTGCTCCCGGGTTGCCCTCAAGTCCTTGACCTCAGCCATGTGTCCCAAAAGGAGGATGAGCATTTGAACCAGCATACAGGGCCTCTTTAAGGTCAGGGTTAAATCCTGCCTAAGCTGACCCTGGGCCAGGGGAAGCTCAAGCCTGGCCATGCCTCGGCCACCAGAGGTGCTCCAGCCTGCTGGGTCGGGGCAGGTCATGCCGGGATGCTGCTGGGTCCCTGTGCTTGTCCAGGCTGGGTGAATCTAGCAACCTGCAAGCTGTCAGCTCTCACACTGGAGGGTTTCTGGCTCTTTTGACTCCTGCCACGTATTTGTCTTGTGCAAGATGACGTCTTGGCTGTCAGTCCCGCTGACCTCCTGCTGACCACTCCTCAGTGAGAGCAGCATTGAGCCCCGGGGATCCATCCAGGCAGGGGAGGCTCAGCCTTCCCCTGGCAAGGGTGAAAAATGATGCTGGGCTGCAGCTGAATAAAAAAGCAACCCCTCGATCGCCCGGCCAGGCTGCCCCATGGTTCAGCATGGATTTGCTTATTACTTGCCTGTTCGAGCTGGAGCCCTGGGAGTACACACACTTAAATGTGAGCCCCAGCTGGACTGAGGCACACAGCAGTGGTGATCATGGAGGACGTAGCATAGCAGCAGAAACCTCGCATGCTTACAGCCCATGGCGGGCACCGGCAGCATGCTGGCCTTTACAGATCAGCTTCATCTGCTCATGGTCCCATTTTGGTATCAATTTATTTTAAATCACTCCCTAGGACAAAGGGCAGGAACTTGCTACACTCAAATTCAAGCCAGGACGATTACGAGCAAATAAAATGAAGCCTGGGTCTTCCATTTCAGGGGATGGGAAAATTACAGGGGAGAAGATCCCTCTTCCGTGGGTGCCCAGCCTTGCTTGCTCAGCTAAGGTTTTTTGGAGAGTGGTCAGAGTGGTATGTCCCAGGCAGACCAGTTCTCCTGCACTTTGCTGGTGCCATCCAGACATGCCCTTCCCTTTGGTCCCTGTACCTCACGATACAGGGTCACACCACACCTTCCCCAGCAGCTGGTGTCCGCAGGGGACACTGCTGCTGGCCACCACCATGGTGACATAGTGACATGGTGACATGGTGACATGGTGACATGGTCCGGTTCTGGCATGGAGAAAAAGCTGCTCCCTTGGGCTTTCCTCCAGACGCCCATGCTCCCATCCAAACTGCACAATCAAAGCCTCATCACGGGCATCCTCATCCCAGAAGGTCTGAGTAAAGTGGGGAAAAGTGAACCCATCACCCCCTCCAGAGGAGTTTTCTGTCCTGCAGTTTGGTTTTGTCCTGATGTGGATAGAAAGGGCTCCCCAGAGCACCCCGGGAAGGGGCCGGGGGCCTTGTGCTGGCAGCAGCTGGTGGGAGCAGCTTCGGGACGGCCAGGCTGCACTCAGCTGCCCTGGCCAGGTCACCAACACCAACTCTGCTCTACTTTCTCTTTCCTCATGTGAGTTTTCTGCAATATAAGGAGTTCGTGCTGGAGTGGGATCCCTGGGACAAGGGCGGGTTTATCCAGCACTCAGTGTGACCCTCAGCCTTAAATAACAGTCTGGGAGGATCTGTTCCAGGCAGCGTCTCAGCTGTGTTGATGGCTGTCCTTGCGGTGAGTCACCTCAACTCTTTTTATGGTGTCTTCAGACTACGGTGTGCCGGCCAGGAGAGAAGGCAGCTCCCACCGCAGTGTCTCAGCCCCCGGCTCCTTGTCCCCAGGGGGTTAGAGGGCAGCTGGGCAGGGACCTGCTCTCTGCAGCTGCCCCGGGGCGAGAAGGGACCTTGCTGCTGCTGCAGGCCCGAGCCCTGGCCTGGCTCGCCCTGGGGGACAGGGAATGGCTGCCGGCAGTTTTTCCCAAGTGCTGCCCATGAGCTGGTCCATGATGCTGGGAGGGTTCCTGCCCCGCTGGGATCCCCCTGCCCATTTGGCACTTTGGCTCAGAGTCTCTCCCTGGAGAGTCCCTTGCTCTCGGGACCCTGTTGAGCAGCTCTTTATCTCCTTATGGAAGCAGGATTGTAAAGCCAGGTGTGAAAAATGGAAAGGAGGGACTCAGGGAGCTGATGGAGGGCCTGGAGCAAGTTCACCGATTTGCACGTGGCTTCTCTCCAAAGGAGGGATTTTCCTCCTTGTCGAGTTCCTGTGGCTGCAGTAAAGGCTATGGTAGCACTGAGCAAAGTCTTTTGAGTCTTACGGCACAGATACCAACAGAAGTAGCATGATACCAGGCCAAGAGCTCTCCCTGCTGCTCACAGAGAAATGGGGTGCTCTGAGGAGCACGAGATGGGTGCTGTGGGTGCCCAGCACCACGGCTACACCCCCCACTTTGCACAACGCTGGCTCCAGACTGCAGGGACACCGGGGGCTGTGCAGCATGTGCAGGGCAGGGAGACTCTGCAACCTCCTACAGCAGCACCAGAGCACGCTCCCAGGTGTCACCCAGGAGTGAAACCCAAGAGAGCCCCCGGTAAGGGAGGACAGCTATAAATGTCCTGCCCTGTGCAAGTTTCGCTATATTGAGGGGAGGAAGGGAACACTAAAGTCTTCTCTTAATCCGCAGTCTGGTTTTGTGCTGAGACTATAGGAACAGATCCCCTGTTATCATACCCCGGGTGCCTCCCCCGAGTTTTAATGTCCGTGCAGATGCCCGTGTGTGCACATCCCTGCACACACCATGCCCCTAGCACACCACCGCCCTGTCCTCCCCACCACCCACCCCAAAGACCTGAAAAACATAACACCACCGAGGTTAAAATTAGCTTCGGGCTATTTTCAGCCAGGCCAGCAACACTGCTTGGTGGCAACACCAGCGGCACGGCTGGCTGAGCCACGGCCGAGGCCCCAGCCCGGAGAAGGAGCACAGCTCCCACACGGGAGCAGTGTGAAATTTGGGGTCATGACTCCAGAGAGCCGGCCATGAGATGGGCATCTGGGGAGAAGGGCTGCAAACCCGGCTGCAAACGTCCATGCTCCATTTTCTGTGCTCCTAGGGACGTTCAGAGTTTCTAGTTAGTCCCTTGGGCTGAGCTACGACCACGTGCATGGGAACCTGGGCTACGGCCACGTGCACAGGCCCGGGGAAGGCAGCACCACGGTGCACAGCCACATTAGGGCCATCGCAGAGAAACTTCCTACCCACGGCTGTGCATCTTGTGCCTGACACGAGATGAGTTGATAGGCATTGGGCTGTGATGCCTATAGGTCCCAGATGAATTGGGACAAGTGAAGGACATTCAGAGCCAGCAGAAGGGCTGAGTCCTGGTCTCATCCTGGCTCTGGTCGTGGCTCTGGTTCTCCTTCAGCTGCACCTCTCCCACAGTCGGGCTGTGCCCAGGCACCAAACCACCACGGCCTCGCAGCTGTGCTGCCTTCTGCGCGGCCAGGAGCGAGCCCCTCCGCACGGGGCTGTGCTTCATGAGCAGCAGACTCCTAAAAGCCTGAGGACAAGCCACTTGCACTTGCCTGCAGTCATGGATGGGCAGCGCTAATGGCCGCGTTTGCTCCAGGTGCTGCCAAGCATCTGGTCATGCTGGCAGGGCACCCTACGGCAGCCCAGCACAAGGGCCAGGAGGGGCGTCCTGCCGCGGTTGGGTGCTGGGTGAGCTGGGCTCTGCCAGTGCTAGCTGGGTGCTGCAGGCTGGGACCGAGGTCACCCCCAAGCCGGGCGAGAGACAGCGGCTCTGCCCTTCCATGAGCCCTGGGCTGACCCCGGCTGTGTGGAGCCGGCCTCACCGCGCGCAGGCTGGGGTGGCGATAAGCACTGCGGAGCTTGGTGACAGAGTACTGGAAGCCCTCAGGGACTCTGTGGCATTTCGAAAATCCTCCCCCAGACGACTGATGCAAGGCAGAGTCTCGCCGTGTGTACCTTGGCACCTTGCTGAAAGACCGTGTCACCCTCCTCGGGAGCCGGGAGAGGAGGTAGGATCGCAGTGACATTGGAGATGGGACTCCAAATTTGAGGAGAGAAGAGGACAAGGGGAAAGTTTTTCCTTTGCTCTTTGGGCACCATCCCAAGACCTTTGACACACGCAGGAGTTTTAAAATACATACAATCCCTGGTCACCCTATGCCTCTGGGTCGCACCGCCTGGGTCCTGGTTGCAGATCAAGCGCAGAGCGTGGTGGGAGACACAGCAATACACGGCTCTGCAGCGTTCGCCCTTCCTGGGCCAGGCACGGTGGTGGGACTGGTCTGGTTTGACTTGCAGGAGCGCTGCACTGGCTG
>NW_009219050.1:8693-13915 GCF_000690835.1 Fulmarus glacialis
GTGCTCCCCATGACCTCAGGAGCCGTAGCTGCTTTTTGAAACCTTAGAGAGCTCTGACATAACGGGGAGAGACAGCGAGCTCTCGAGGGGGTAAAGCTCCCCCAGCACTCGGGTCGACCCGCTGCTCTGGCCGATCACAGGAGCAGGCAGGGGGGGCCCGTCACACCAGCACGGGGCTGCTGGGGACACGTGTGCCTGTCAGTTTGCTCCTCGAACGGTGGCCTGCCCAAGCACAGCACTTTCCAAGGAGCTGACCTTAAGAAGAGCAAAACACAGGCTGCTTTGAAGGTTTCTGCTCTCAGGCATTTCCATTGGGTCTTGGCAGGCATCCTGGTCCTGCCGGCCAAGCTCTCCCACCGGGAGGGTGGCTCTCACCGAGCCCAGCCACAGCAGCCTTATAAGGACCCATCACTGAAACCGCTCTCGGACCCCTCTGCTCTCTCTGTGATGCACGTGGAGATGAAACCTTCAAAACCCACCCAAGGCAGAAGATGCCCTCGGCACCTTCTCCCCTTCTCTCACACATGAAGCCCAGGTTTCTGTTCCTCTGAAGGTCTCATTGGAAGGAGGGAGAGGTGTCAAAGGCCTTTCACAGTTTCCAGGATTAGCTGCTCCATCAAAATGCTTAAAAAAATAATTTTCTCACCTTTTTTTGAATATTAATAAAGAAGCCAAAAAGTCCATTTGCCTGCCTTGTCCTCAAGCCCCTTCCAAACATCTAGGTATCTGAGGATCCTGAAAATGCAAAGGCTTTGAACCTGTGATGCAGCTGAGCACAAGAGCAAAAAGGGGCCCTAAGTCAGCACATGGCCCAAAAATAGAACGAGAGGGTTATCTGAAAAATGCACTAAATATAGACAAAAAAGTTTTGGCCCCCAGCTGCAGCGCTGGCCAGCCCGGCACATAGCTAAGTGTCACTTGCAGACAGACAGGCTTTTTGAAGGTCCATGTCCATCCCAGCTGATCTGCTCAGAGGGGGTTCATGTCACACCTTCGTTGGATACAACCCCACGTTGCTCTGCCATGGCTGTCAGGGCACTCAGAAAGTGGGTGACCAAGATTATCATCCCTGCAGATGCTCCCAGGGTGAGCATCCCACCTGCAGAGGCAGGAACACGTCCCCTGTGCAAGAGATTTCCATAGCGGGTCTGCACGGGCTTTTTTTGAAGGCATAGGCGCTAGGTGATTTATCATAGAATGATTTGGATTAGAAGGGACCTTTAAAGGTCATCTAGTCCAACCCCCCTGCCATAGGCAGGGACATCTTCAACTAGATCGAGTTGCTCAGAGCCCCATCCAACCCGACCTTGAATGTTTCCAGGGATGGGGCATCTACCACCTCTCTGGGCAACCTGTGCCAGGGTTTTACTACCCTCATTGTAAAAAATTTCTTCCTTATATCTAGTATAAATCTACCCTCTTTTAGTTTAAAACCATTACCCCTTGTCCTGTTGCAACAGGCCCTGCTAAAAAGTTTGTCCCTATCTTTCTTATAAGCCCCCTTTAAGGGGCCCTTGAAGGCTGCTATAAGGTCTCCCTGAAGCCTTCTCTTCTCCAGGCTGAACAACCCCAGTTAATAACTGGCAGTGATCCCACTGGGAGTGATATCAGCCGGGTTCCGCTGCCGCCACCGCAGTGTGACAGCAGTTTGCGCAAGAATCATCTCCCCTGACCACCAGATTTCCCAGATCAACCTGAACTTCAGAAATGGCTTTGCTGTTGGTTTAACCCAGAGGGGAAGGTGCAGGCAGGGGCTCCTTTCATCTGAGGCAGGTCATTCAGCTCCGTTTACAACACAGAGTGGGAAACCTTCCAGTTTTCCGGCACTTTACAGCCCTGTCCTCTGCCCTGCACGGCATGAAACGGCCACCTGCTGCAAAAGGTTTCAGGGCGGGGGGTCCAGGCAGCCCTGAGCCCAGCAGCATCCATCAGTCCGAGCAGGCACTGCTGCCTGCGGCACTTTGCAGTTGAGATGTCCCCACTGGGTCTCTGCTTGCCCAGGTGGGGCTTTAAAGCCAAGTCCGGGGGGTGCTTTTTCCTCCTGCAGCCTGCCAGACTCCTGCCGACATCCTGGCCCGACAAATACGCCGCTTCCCCATCTCCCGGCCCATTGAGGTGCAGGAGTGACCGAGCCATTCGGGCACATAAGTTGCCGAGGAGGACAAGCACGGGCAGGGGGAGCACAGGTGAACGCCGGTGGGCAGAAGGAGGGCAGGAAGGGAATTTTCCCCATGCAGGCAGTCCCCAGACACTGGAGGACTGCTCTCCCAGGAGAAGATCTCCAGAGCTCTGTGCGGGCACCAAAGCGGATCCAGCAGCTCTGTGTGTTTCTGAGATCCAGTAATTTTTGGTCACCAGCTCCTGGGATTAAAAAAAAACCTCCCCTGAGCATGAGGACTGAGACAAAGGCAGAAGGAAGCTCATAAAAAGTGTCTGATAGGGCCAAGCCTTGCTACCTTTTTGAAATGAGATAGGAAACTCTCCTTGAAAAAGGTCCAAGATCCTTTGAAGTCCTTACAGCTCATTAACTGCCGCCTGAGCGAGCCCTGGCAGCCTGGCACCTTCCTCTGCCAGTGCCGGCGGCAGAGCCAAGCTGCCAAGAAACAGCCTCACCTGCAGCAGAGGGGTCTCTTTTGGGAACAAAGTCACACCTGGAGCACAAGGCTGGCTTCATCAGCTGATGCTTGCAGATGCACTTTATTCATGGATTTTTAGGTAAATACACACTTTGCCAGGCACGTCTGACGCAGCTGGCTCAGCGCATGGGGCAGGGGAAGAGGCGCCGCTCCCCACGGCGTTGCCCTCAGGAGCGAAGGTGCTTCCCCGGCATTTCTGCTCCCAACTCACGTCAGCCCTTCCTGACCTCCAGCTGCAGCAGCCTGGTTTCGGCCACCGAGGAAGCTGGTTTTGCAACATCAGAAACACAAACACGCCTCCAAGATCTGTGACCAGACCTTCCCCGATGCCCCAGACCTTCTTAATCACTTCTTTCATAAAAACTGTGTCATGGTATGGTACAGATAAGCTCTCACAAACAGTGTCAGGCGTTCCCATCCTCACCTGTCCTTCATGGGACCATGACACCCCATCATTACGGTTGAGACCAGGAAGGGGCTGGAGAGGCAAGGTCAGTGCAGGGAATCATCCTGCGGGTGTGCGGGGCAGGTTGCTGGCTGGTGGCTAAGGAGAACCCATGACATGGAGGAGGAATGGGATGGGGAACTGCTGCAGTCACACGAGTTGGTAACCTCAGGTGCTCATGGCCCCTGCGAGCCTTCTCCATTCTGCCCCCAAGAGCGGGGTCACCTGCTGCTGGAAGTGCAGTTGGAGGTGGACCAAGGAGAAACAGCACTTTGTGGCATTCAGGGGCAGAGCTGGCAGTGCTTCAGCGGGCACGGACGGCTCTGCCCACCCTGCCTGCTAGCTGTGACCTGGGCAGGCAGAGGGTCCAGGGACCAGAGCCCAGAGCTCTGCCTCCTCCTCCTTGAGCCATCCACTTCTCAAAGTTATGGGGCTTGATTCTGCCTTACTGAGGGCACCATGACCCTCATCCAGCAAAGCACATGCATGGCTGGTGTTCGGAGCCAGCTGAGTTGAAGCCAGGCAGCTCTGGGAATAACTCCCCCCGACACCACTTCTCTCCTGCACTGCCACCCAGGCAGAGCACTAGTGTGGGATCATGCCCGTGTGCGCAGGGGGAGGTTAACCTCAGGCAAACACTCCCCTGAGCAAGGACAGACACCAGTGAGGTTGTTAGGGGCTGATCCACAACGAGGGGGACAAAAGCATGAGTCCAGTGGGAAAAATCACCCCCATATCCTTCACCCCAACTACTGTCCCTGCATCAACAACCCCAAGTCTGTGCAACACCCCCCTAGGCAGATCTGCAGCATCCCTTCCCAGGCAGGCCATAGACTGGAATTTTATTTCAGTAAGCTCTTTCCTGGTCTCATCCAAATGAAAGCAATGACACCAGGGCAGCAGCAAAAAGAGCATATTTAGGAGCGCTACTGCTTTTCTCGCTACAAACCTCTTCACCTCTGAACCATCACACACTTAGATAAAAGGCTCCTGCAGAATTGCTTCTCCTGCAAATGCCATTTTGCCCCCGTTGGATAATTTGTGTGTTTGTATAACTCCAGTCTTTAAAAAAAACTTTTTACTTCCTGCTCTTCTGCAACTGAAGGCCGCCGGCGAGGTGATGCAAGAGCTGTCTGCGATTGCAGCCGGGGTAGGCACAGGCACTGGTGCCAGCTCCGCTCTCCTGCCCCAGGTACACAGGGTGTTGTGCAAGGGGGGATTTACTGAACTGGTGTGAAGGTAAAGCTGGAGACAGAGCCAACTGCCAGACCTGACCTCCCCTGCTGTGGGGGCAGGATGTGGAAACGCAATAGGGAGGATAGAAACCATGCTTTTGGTTGTGACAAAGTATTTTATTTATGTGCCTGGTTCAGCATCCCAAACGCTGCAATTGGGATGGAGCCAGAATATCGTAATTCCACCATTGGGGCTGGCATCAGCAGGGCCGGTTCACAAGGTTGCCATTATAGAGGAGCACTCACGGACGTGCTCCTCTTTAGGAAGATACTTCCAAAGTCAGTGGGATTCTACCTGCTCCTGTGCCACCCTATAACCAGGAAGCTAAAGCTGGTGTTTTCATCTCTGGCTCTCTCCATCAGCGATCTGAAGAAATAAAGCTGGAGTGGAACGAAGACGAATTAATTTGACCAACACCCCAAGAAGGGCGGTGCACCCCCTGCCCTGCTTCCCTGAGGTCTCACAGCGGCAGAGGCGAGCAAGCAGGTCAGCACCCGAGCCAGGATCCCTTCCGCGCCCACCCACTGCGGGCATGGCGGGGTGGCACCGGCATGGCTGGGGCTGTGCGGGCGCCACGCAGCAGTGAGGACCATGTCCAGCAGAACTTGCTGCTGCCTCCTGCCACCATGAGTGCAGGCAGCAGAGCCAGGGCAGGGACCAGCCAAAACACCGGGGATCACCCTGGGGACAAAAACTGGGGAGAGCCAGCCTGAGCAATCTGGCTGGGCGAGTAGAGCCAGGGATGGCGAGAAGCCGGAGAGACAGGTTTGGGAGAGGGACAGTACCTCCTCAGAGCTTCCTCCAAACACCGCGCAGCCTGGGCCGGTCCCTCTGCAGCCACATTGTGCGGACGTGCGTCCCCGCCGTGGCCATCGAACCCACCGGTGCCCTGCGGCTGGCTGGGG
>NW_009219050.1:14076-14722 GCF_000690835.1 Fulmarus glacialis
GGTGGGGCCAGGGCCCAGCTTGCCCTCCCCCCCCCTTGGCCCCCCCAAACCACCGTGGTTACTGTGGCAGACATGCCAGTGATCTCTGGAGCACGGCACAGCGTGCCTGGCACGCAGATAGCTGGGGTGGCACCGACACAGTCTGCAAACTGCCCCCCACCCGGCGAGGGCTGTGAGCCCCAGCCCCGTGGGGGCTGATGCTCCGCTCCCCCCTGCACCCTGGGGTCCCTCCCCGTGAGGACAGGAATAGCCATTACAGGTAGAGGCAGGCAGTGGGTGCACCCCGATGGGACAGGGTGCACCCCAATGGGACAGGGTCCATCCCAGAGGGAACACGGTGCACCCCAGCAATGCAGGGTGCACCCCAGTGGGACAGGATGCACCCCAGTGCTCTCATCCTTCACCAGGCAGGACACAGGGTGGGGGGTTTCACCGGGGCAGGGCAGGGGTGCAGGGCAGGGCTGGGGCACAGCAGCTCTGGGTGCAGGGATGCCCCGGCGTGGCGGTGAGGGGGAGGACACAGTTTTCCAAATGTTGGCCAGAAACACCCCATTGCTTCCCCAGAGCTCACAGCTCAGGGGCGGGGAGCCCCCGATGCGGTCAGAGACCCCCAACACTCCCTTTGCCCAGCGTGCAATGGCAGGGG
>NW_009219050.1:14800-15058 GCF_000690835.1 Fulmarus glacialis
CAGGGTGGGGAGAGCATGGGGCTGCAGTCAGCAGCTCAGGCAACGTGTGACGGGCACGAGGGAAGGGTCCCCGGGGCGGCCGGCAGCCGAGTCACGCACCACAGGACAGGCTGGGTGTGGACTTCAAAGAGCCAGGTCCCACAGGACAAAACAGCTGGGGGGTGACTCCTCTCGGAGAGCCGGTCACAAGGCTGAGCACCCAGCAGCCATGCTGAGTATCCGGAGCGGTGACAGAGTCATGGCCAAACAAAGTGTGGA
>NW_009219050.1:15151-16989 GCF_000690835.1 Fulmarus glacialis
GCAGGTCTGAGCCCCACGCTACTCAGCCCCAGCCACCAGCTCCCCTCCAGCCCTGCTCCCCAAAGCATTGCCCAGTGCCTTCTGCCAGCACTGACCCACCTTGACCAACTTCTGCCCTCTCCCTGGGAATGCCTGTCCCCCTCCTTTTCATGCTGACACCCCCCATCTGTGACAGGAGGCTCCATCCCCACCACGCTGGTGCCACAGGGAGACCTCCAGGAGTGCTCAGGGTTGGGGTGACCTGTGCCCGGGCAGGATCACCCTCAGCCCTACAAGGAGCCAGCCCTCAGTGCTTGCCTGGCACCAGGAGAGGGAGCTGGGAGTCCTCTGCTCAGACAGCCCACCTCACCCACGCTGCTGTCTCCCTGTCCCAGCCCACCCGGGTCCCAGCAGGCACACAGCCATGGCAGAGCTGGCATGAGACACGGTGGTGCCAGCACCTCCCGCCCCGGCTCAGCCAGCAGTACAGGCTATGCTGGGCAAAACAATCCCAGGTGGTTCCCTGAGCTGGTTTGCTCGTGGTCACCACCTCGTACTAGGGCTGGAGGATGGCAGAGATCTTTTTTTTAATCCTAAAAGCCTGGGAGCATCTGGACAAGGCCTTGGGGTGAGGCAGGAACGTCCTGAGCTGCATCTGCTGTTGGGGAAGAAAACATGAGCATGTGGCTCTGGCCCTGCCCACAGGGTCCGGTGGGGTTTGTCACGCGAGATGGATGTTTGCCATCGCGGAGGTTGTGCAGTCACCCAGGGAAGCCCGGCTGATGCAACCCACACCAGGAGGAAGGGAGCTCCTCGCAGCCCAGGAGCACTGCACAGACCACGGTCCCAACGCCCTGGGACCACCCATTACCTGGAAGAGCTGGGGCCACGGGGGGCTCTGGCATGTCAGGGTGACGTGGGCCAACAGAGGGACCATCCCAGCTGTACCCTGATGTGCAAACCTTTCTAATTAAAAAATATAGCATATTTTCAAGCCCAAGGCCACCCCTTCTCCAAGAGGGAGGAAGCAGCGTGGGCTAGGGAAAAGTCTCCAGTGAAGGACCATTTATGTGGGAATGTGGTTTTGGGGAGACTCCTTGCTCCTCATCCCGAGAGGACAGAAACAGGGCGGAGGGTCGGGGTAGCTGCAGCTGTGGGCAGCAGCGCTTTCATGCAGGTTTGTGGCAGGATGGCCGTGCCTGGGGGAGTCTCAAAGAGCCGAAGAAGTTCAGAGGTCCGTGTGTCCACGTGGTGCCCCAGCTGATGGTCCCAGTAAGATGTTGGACATCCTGCACCCACGCTGTAGGTCAGGCTGCTGCACCCCACTGCAGAGGAAGCTTTCAGCCCTCGCTTAACTCCCTGCAAACTCCAGCTTTAGCATCAAGAGGAACGAATTAATTCAAATGTAAAGCAAACATTCAGTTTGCAGCCTGGCAGAGGCAAAGCAGCACCCGCAAGGCGGCGTCACCGTGGGGGAGCGAGCTCCGGCCCCAGCTAGGTGGGGGATGAGCCTGTCCCCATCCCCTCCTCAGCATCCTCAGCAGTTGATGGTTGATGTTTTGTGGAGGAGGTTGCAACTCACCTGACTTTAAATCTTTCATGTCGTCATTTAGCCCATTCCCTCCTGTCCCTTCTGAGGATTAGCTGGAAAAATACTGATCCAGACTCTCACCTGGTTTCAGCTTAGCATTGGCTTCCCAAGTGAAGGCTGCTCTAAGGACAGCACTGCTGTCTTCTGTTACGCAGCAGGGATGGACAGAAAACTTGTCACAGGATGAATCTGCAATTCCATGACTTCAAACCAAGAAATATATTCACTGTAACTAAAACTGCACACAGCGAAGTGGATTCTTTATTCC
>NW_009219050.1:17133-26700 GCF_000690835.1 Fulmarus glacialis
CCTGCTGCCTTCCAAGGAATACAGAATCTAAATTCATACTTCAGTGGTTTAAAACAAGATTGAGCTTCTGCAAAAAGATTGGCAAGATTTGACATGCGAGTGCCCGCAGGCTCTGCCACTTTACTTCCCACGGCCCTGCAGCCACCTCCACCGTCTGCAGTAGCCCACGTAACGGGAAACCTCTGTCGCATCTATAGTGTGTAGCGCTATACACCACCATGTACCTTTTTTCCACATACTTCAGTGGTTTAAAACAAGATTGAGCTTCTGCAAAAAGATTGGCAAGATTTGACATGCGAGTGCCCGCAGGCTCTGCCACTTTACTTCCCACGGCCCTGCAGCCACCTCCACCGTCTGCAGTAGCCCACGTAACGGGAAACCTCTGTCGCATCTATAGTGTGTAGCGCTATACACCACCATGTACCTTTTTTCCACATTCCTGGTGAAAGATAAGGGGAAAGACAGGACAAGCCCTCAGACACCTCCACTGTGGTGCCCCGGGGCTGGATCGGGCACGAGAGGCTGATGCCGGGAGAGGACAGGTCTGTGGGTGGACCTGATGCACCAGGAAAGCTCAACAGCCGGGAAGGGCCGCTCGGGTGCTCTACAGGACCAATACACATCCCTCTGCACAAAACCCTCCTAAGGCCAAGGTCCCAGTTGGCTGGGGGGTGTCACAGGTTGTTTTTCCACCCCTACACTTCGGTGTGCAAGCTGGTCCCAGAGCCTGGAGGAAGTGTAGTCCAGTGCATGAGTGGTGAAGGGGGTGCAGGGTGGGGATTCGTTGCTCAGGGATGGAGTGGAAATGGGTTCCCAGTGCCTGGGTCAGACCAGGGCTGCTCATAGAGCTTCTCTGCATCTGTTTTTTGCCTGAAAACACACACTTGCCTTGAAAACAAATAGATCTAATGAAATGGCTGAGAAAAACACCACACTCTGCTCTAGCAGTCCCCGCAGCACACAAAGGCATGGTACAGTTCAGCAGCTGCCAGCCAAAAATCAGCTTTGTTTTCTTAAAACACACTAACACTCCTGTGTAGCCACACAAGGAGAGGGAGCATCTGTCATACAAACCAACTGCTTTATCACACTGGCAGCAAAGGCTGAAACAAAAGGAACGAGCCACGTGTGTCAAAACAACAGTGTGTGCTACCACCGTAGCTGCCTGTCAGCAAGAATTGTGCAAGGGCAGGAAGGGCGTGGGAGATGCCCGGGGAAGGCACAGTGCCGAGCAGCAGCATCTCCTGCACCCACAGTTCTGCTCCCAAAGGCAGTGGGTGACCAGCGGTTCCTGGGTGGCTGGAAGGAGCCCACCCGAGGAAGCGTGTGCTTTGTTCTTCTCTGCTTTCCTTGTCCTCTTACCAGCAGCTCCTCCTCAGCTGGGACAGTGCTGAGCTGGGTAACGTACCCCCTCACTGCTCTTTGCAAAGGCAGGTGAGGCAGACGCAAGCTGAACTCACAGATCTGTTTTCCTTCGAGACGGTGTTGTCCCACTGGCCTCCCATAGAGGAAAACACGGACAATAAAAGAGAGAGTGATACAGAGCTGCTTTTCATAACCCACTTTGCCTTTCCAGTCTCTCCTTGCTCCAGCTGTTACAGACCTGCCTGGTTTTCTTTGCTTGAAAAGGAGGAAGGAAACAGGGCTGCCAGCTGTGAATGCTTGGCCTGTGTCCTCGGGATCCTGGATCTGACCCAACCTTTTGGTATAAAGGACTTGAAAGCCAATATTCTGCTTGATCAGAACAAACCCCATGTGTTTGTTATAAATGAGTGAATCTAGAAGATCCATAAGTATATTCAGTTGCAAATCTTGTCTAGAATACTGCAGATCTGGCTGTAAATTTGCTGCCACATTAAAATTGCTATTAGGCTCTTTGATGTATTAAAATCACAGAGATATGCAGAAGTGAAAGTGCTGAATGCACTTAGCACAGCAAAGACAGTGATTGCCTTCAGCGAGGAGAAGGGAGGGAATCAATAGCAATGTTTCGTTACTGTTTTGTTAGCCAGGTTAATCTGCCATCAGGATGCAACCCATGTCATGTCCACATGTGTGATCCCATTGTCCAGGAAAGCATTAACAGCTTCAGGGCTTATCTAACTATGACAATTAGAGCAGCAACCTAAAAAAAGTTAATCAAGAAATTTGTGAGAGCTTTTGAAAGGTCACTTTCTAATCAAGATTGGCTCAGTCACTGCAGCACTTCTGGCTACGAGAGTAGGGGACCTCTGGTGACGGCAAAAGGGCAGGGATTGCACTGACCCGCCTGCTTTGCTGAAAAGCTTTTCCAACAGCCTCATTGCTGGCTTCCACAGTCACCTACACCCACAGCAGTCATACTCCTTTTATTCCTTTTTAAGTCTTTTGGTTTTCTTCTTTTTTTTTTAAACTACAAGAAGATGCTGTGTACCTTCAGGCAGCTCAGCTCCTCGCTCCTCTCTGAATGGGCAGTTCTGGCCAGTCTTAAATCTTGAAAGAAAGGGTTTGAGCTGTCCTTGGCTAGATTCTCTCTGCACCTGGGGCTCCTGACGACATGTGGCGGTTGTGTTTGGACTAATCCCTCCATACTGAGTGCTTCAGTTCGTCTCAGCTCCAGGTTGTTATTACGGCAATGACATATTAACCAAGCCTTGTCCCAAATGCAGCTTTGTTGAGACTGGATCACTAAATCTAAGTTGCTTTTATTTTTGGCTGCAGCCTGAGAATTTGGGAGCCTGAGCCTCTTCAGTTTGGTTTCTGTCAACAGTGAGTCTTTGAAGGAGTAATCAGTGAAGATGGTTGTGTGGTTCTGATCTGCTGACCAGTGAGTAGATGACCTGGACTTACGTGAGTAACTGGTGGGCAGCTGGAGGTGGAAAAGCTTTGTACCATCTTTATCGACTTCTTAGTCAGTGCCTCCATGCAAAGGAGGGGAGACAGAAATAATTCCATTTCAGTGAAAATGGAAACAGATGGGTTTCTCACTGCTAACCATACTCCCCCAGCCTGGACAGTGTGAATATCTTGGTAGTGTGACATCTTGGCCCACTGAAATTCCCCACAAAAAAAGTGTCCCTTTTTTTCCCTGAACCACAAGGTTCAATGGGGAATGCTCAATATCCCCACTGCTGTTTTAGGAGCCCTGGTCTGCCCCTGTTACCTTCACCTAGACTTCAAGATTGAGGCAGAGGTTAAATGAAGGATTTGAGAGGTGCTATGTAAAATGGGCCTCTGCATAGCAAAATCTTTGCTAGCTAGGAAGACAAAAGAGGTGAGGTTTGTGGGCTCAGCACTTTTACACTGGTTGTTTAAAAGAAAAAGTTTAATTCCTGGGATTTCTGTGCAAATGTAATTATTTGTATGCCTCCGCTTCACAGTCACACGACCTCTGGAGCAGCAGTCATATAGACTGTATCTAGACCAGTGCAGACCAGTGTATTACCTATTGCTCAAGGCCTTGGATGGCTCTGCACAAAACAGAGGATGTGACACTGCTCCAGGCATGCAGCCTGGGAGCAGAGAGCCAGCTGCTCTGAACTCACTCCAACGCATTGCTTTCGGTAATGGCTCGCATGTTGTTCCCCGCCTTTGTGACAGCTCACTGCTGAAGTACACGGTTCTCGGGCAGCTTTCCAGGAAAACACGTCTCTAGGAAGGCAGAGCTCCACTGTCCCTGGCAAGAGCTGCCAGCCTCACCAGTTGATGTTGCAGACCACCCATTGCAGAGAATAGCCAAATTTTAAACACTTGCATTCTCTTTCCCAATATTTAACGATTTCCTTCTGGCTGGACTGTTCCCAAAGCTGAAAAGAGACAGAACAACTACAAATAATTCATCCAAGCCTTGCTGACAGCAGCAAACACCCTACCTGTGATTCCCCGTTGCAGTGATGTTTGTGCTCCAGCATGTTACTGCAGTTGGAAAAGGTGAACTAGGTACCATGGCACAGGTCTGGTAGGGGAAAAGACACTGCTCCTGCAACTAGCAACGCAGCCTGGAAATGATCAAGTGAGAACAGAAGAGAAATACAGAGGAGGGTGGGTGGGCAGCGACTTGGGCAAGGGCTGGTTTGCAAAGAGTCTTGGTAATGCACAGATAGATTCCTTTTCACTTCTTTCCCATCTGATTGTATGGCAGATCCCAGATGGAGGTAAACAAGTTGGGTTAGGTCTAATTGGGAAAAGCTGACAAGCTTCCAGGTGCACAGCACGTTCTCTGAGTTCCCTCATCTGCCTGTTCCCATTCCTCAAGCCGAGTGAACAAGGCAAAGGAAAAAGAACATCTAGTTTTAACAATTGCTTTTCCATCCATCACACCCTGTTGGCTTCAATTCTTTCACCGAGTTCCTCAGAAATGAAGAAAATCATGTTGATTTGGAAACCTGTACTGTCAACTTGGCAGTGCACACATCCTGTGTGTTCCCTTCTCTCCTCCTTTCTGCTTCTCCTTTTCTTTAGCCCAGCTGGTGGACGCACTTCCACGACAGTGGGAGTCTCTGCACATGGGTCTGTGGCCTTGGTAAGCACAGTACGTGTAACAGATCATAACACGGATTGTTACAAACTGTACGTAACTCTTAGCTGCTCTGCCAGTGGCTGTTGCAGACCGTTCTCAAGCCCTCTGAATGAGCAATACTGTGGAAAAGTAAAGCACTGCTGAAATGCTGGTACAGAAGTACTCTGAACTGTTAAACCGTGACCTATGAACTCATGACACCTGAAGTGCTTCTCATCATACTAAAAAAGACCTAAAACACCCACTGGTCCGTAAGACCATATTAACCTCTGGTCTTTCCTCAGACTCGCCACGAAAGGTGCAAAGCAGATTACTCTGTCAGGCAGCTACTAAGATGAGAAGTGAAACCAAGAACCAAATCCATAAACCTTCATAAGTCTCATATGAACAACCATCACTGCAACCCAGCAAGGGATTTTAACCAGGGACTTTCCCAGAAGAAGGGTGCCAGGACCATCACAATGTTATTACTGGGAGCTGATCACACACCCAGGTGGTGCAGCCCTGAGTACGCTGAGTGGAATGACGGCAAAGTCAACACCAGCTGATGAGACAGCCCATTTTTTAAGATGCTACTGTCAAGGCGAGTAGTTGTAATGCTCTGTTTAGACAAAGCCCAAAAGCTGAACAGTGCTGTTTATCAGACTCTTTAGATTCATCTTGTCTAACTTCAGCTGTCCAGAGTTTCGGTGTTCAGTTCACGTAATCAGGTTGGCCCTTTCCCACCTAGAAGAGATATCTGAAGCAAGTTTTTAGGTCTCTAGACAAGCCCATCTCTCCCTCTTCTAGATGATGAGCTTCCACTAGATGATTAGTTGGCTTAAGTTAGCTGGCAGGGTTTACAGCTTTCCTCTTCGGGTATTTTTATTTTTTTAACATTGCCATCTGAAACTCACTCTGGAAAATGTTCAATGTGGCACCAGAAATACAGTCTTTCTGGGGGCTGAGAAAAGCTGATTTCCTTTCTTACAAAGATATCTGTCTTTCATGTAGAGGAAGCTCCTGGCAAGCAAAGCCACTCACAGAAATCTGAAGTGCAATTTATTCGCTCCTCTCTCTGAAGCCAAAGAAGAAGAGATGATCACTCAGACTCCATTTTTTATACAGACCGCTGCTAACCTCAATAAAAGACCATAAAGCGCATGCTGTCTTCTGCCAATCAGCAGCAAAAGGACTGGGAGATACCTACAGTACTGCTATTCCAGCCTGCTAGGAAAATCTGTTGTTTTCCAAGCTAGTAAATAAAAGCAAGCATGTTTTTCCCAGCGATTTATAAAAACAACAATACCCTTCAATTTAACAGCAGTTTTTAGCCAAGAATCCCAAAGAAAAGTAATGAGAACTCATGTAGCCCACACAAATTAAATGCATATGAACTGGGAGGTGGGTATTTTTTCACTGGCAAAACCAAAAGCTGGCAGGTGTTCTAGCCAATAAATTCCAACAGGAGACAACTTGGAAAAGAAGAGGCAAAAGCAACTGAAGTTTTTATCAATAAAAGGTCCTGGCATGTAAGACAGAGTATGTAAAAGTGAACTTCACAGGAAAACCAAAACCACTGAGGAACAGTAATGACTACATTGCAACCATTGCTGTGTAAGGTCTGTGGTAGAAAAGGCAGAAGAAGAGAACACGGTGTAGCACTGAAGTGGTTGACTGTAAGAAAATAAAACATGACAGCTTGGCCAAAATAAATGGTGGGTGAAAATTATCCCTCTGGGACATGGGGATGGGGTGGAATAGATCCCACAGGAAGAGGAAGCATCTCCGAACTATGAACACCATTGCACAGGGCCCTGATGAGATCTCAGTTAGGATAACACATATAGCTGTGGTCTCCCAAGTGCAAAAAGACTGAATTAGATTGGAAGAGCTGCCAGGAAGGGCTTTAGGGTGCCTAAGGAATCAGAACACCTATTTTATACAGTGAAGCTAGAAAAGGAGTGGCTTGTTTACCAAGAAAAATGTCACCATTGCGTAATTCCAACAGGGCACACAAAAAGTGCCCAAACCAGCATCTGTTTGCAGGAACAAAGATGAATCATCCCTGAACTGGCTCAGTCTTAAACAGTGTGTTTTATGAAAGTTCTGTGATGCAACATCACCAGGTTGTATTCATCACCTAAATTATCAGCGTGGGTGCCCCATGTAGGCAATGCAATCAACGAAGTGAAGAAGCTTCCAACACAGCTCTCATTTGCCTTTTTGGCTCCATCTAGATCTGTACTTTTTTGTTAGGCAACAAAAGGTGGAGGCTTCAGGGTAGACAGTGAGAGTAAGTCCCCTTCAGAGCTGCATTTGCCCCTACCTGTGTAGATCAACAATCACTCCACCGTCCGACTATAGTACTACTGGTACTACTACTGGAGAATCTCCACAGTAGCAGATACTCAAACTTCAGATGGTTAAACTGCTCCCGTGCTTCAGTATACCAAGCCCTCTGTGCATGTTAGTACCAGCTCACTTGCATAGCAAGGAGTATCAGGAAGAAAGGATAGCATGTACAACCCCCTATGCTGCAAAAACTACCATCAGTTTGGGGTAAACACCAGGACATAGATCAGGTTTATGCCTTTGCTGAAAAAAACCCAAATTGTTGCATGAACCAAGCAAGCCCTTACTTCTCAGAGTTTTCTGTTTGTATCCTTACAGCTCTTTGCTTCAAGTCTCAGTTCAACTCTCTGTATCAATCTCTGACATCCCCTGAGACCTCTTCTCTATTGCTTAAGCTGTCGTCCGTCCCTGCCTCTTCACTGCTGCCTGGGAAAGCAGCCGTCTATGCTGTGCTGGCTTTGAGCTACACAACACTTCTTGGCTGCACAGTCAACGCTGCCAGGTGATCTCAGACTATTGCCTTTCCCAAACCCACACCAGGTTTGGGTCTCTTTAACCTCTTTCTGATTTTCACAAAGCATGTAGAAACCCCAAGGTTTTTAGAGGTCTGCTCCTGTGTCTCATTTGGCTGAAAGTGGGTTTAAAAGTTACAGCCAGACAAAAGGCAGCACCACACAGTGTGTGTGTGCTTATCGCAACTCCTTAAAGACCCAGGTCTAACCCCCCAAATTAGTGTCAGTCTGTAGAGAGATACCAAGACTCTAGCACTTAACCCACTCGTATTTGCCTTATATATTTGATACTTTGAGGGGGCTGAACATGTGATCTTAGCTTATAAACTTGACTCCATTGCTAGCCCCAGGATCTCCTACTGGAGAAACATTTGAGCAAACCTATGCTCCAGAAATAACTGCTGCATTTGTCATGAATTATTCTTTTGACCTTTCTTTTTAGTTGGCTTTTGCACTCCAATTAAACACAGAACAACTGTAGTGGCATGATTTCACATCTGATTCCTGGGGCCCTCAGAGGTTATCTGAATTTCTCCAGGGCTTCCATCTCCCTGTGCTGCATCAGATGGTGCTGGAAAGCACATGGCACAGATCAGACTAGCAAAATCAGCATCCTGGAGCAGTGCAGCTTTAACCACACAACTGTATCCCGATTATGCAGCAAAGTAGCACTCTCAGGCAACTGCTGTCAATTACGCTGGATCTGTCACTTGGAGAGCAATCAGTGCTGGAAAAAAAAGCATTTCTGATCAGAAAACTCAAGAGAGCATTGTTAACAGATGCAAAGAAGAATCAGCATTTCTGGCTTCATATTTACAGATGTCTGCACAAATAAATTAACTTGAACAAATCCACTCTGATTAATCAGAGGATGTGCCAAGCCCAATCAGTCCTGGGGCCATCAAGTCCCACGGCCAGCTAGTGTCCATGCTAAAGGAAATCAGTTTTACCACTGCAACCAGTGCCTTCATGCCAGCAGCCTGAGAGCAGAAGAGTTGCCACATGATGGACTGAATGCTGAACCTCCCCTTATTGCTTCAGGACTAGCTCTATTGTCCTGTGGCAGTGGGTAGGACCACATATGAGTAAACCCCTGCAAAGGCAGCAGCTGAACAGGTGTGCTGCCTCACCCTGGCACGGGAGCGAGCACAGTAGGAAACACTCCTTGGAGCATCTGAAGCTTGTTTTGTAGCATGGAAGGATTAATGCTGTTGGAAGTAGCTATGGCCTTGGTCCAGAAAGTGCACGATTTACCAGCTAAATCCACCAGTCTCTCCAGTCCTAGGGAAAGTATATGCTGTGCCATCTGGGCCTTTAGGGACTGTGTCCCAGAGGCATTCAGCCTTTCTCCATTCTGCAGGTGGGTGCAAGTCTACCCTATAGCTCTGAAGCTGCATAAATCCCATGTAAATGTTGTGACTTGGATGTTATCCAGCTCTTGTAAATGGCAACCCCAGTACTGTCAGCAAATCCTATCAATTTGTCACATGAAAATAAGCGTTGTCTTCACATACCATGATATGAAGTGTGTGTTTTCATTCTGTCCCTCAATTTTTTAAGAGACTACCAGGTGTTCCTTCCATTTATCTCCACGCCAGAGGAAGTGTTGTAAAGGCCACTTTTGTGAGAGTTTGTGTGAATGAGCTGTAGAGGTACCTACAGATGTGGATGGAGGAACAGTTAGCGGAAAACAGCAGGAAAGCACGTGCTGGGAAGGTAGTGTGTGAAAGTCTTCCAAGAACTCGTAAGCTCTGGAGACTGATGGTCCTGTGGAAACCACACATACTGACAATCTCAGTTTGCCAAGAGCCTGTGAAACCATACAAGGCCACCAGCACTCACTGCCATCAACAACAGCTGTGTAACTCTGACCATAGCCAAAAGGGTGGTGGCAACTACATGCAGGCAAAGACTACAGGGGTATACATACCTGATGAAATAAAGAACAGTCTGAAGGACTTTCCAAACACCTGCCCAGAAGCCACCGATCCTCCACTCTGAGCGTACAGCTAGGTTCAGTCTGCCAGCCTCTGCTCCAGCTGGGCAACCTAGTGAGCGAGGAAGCGAATGCGATGTGCGAGTAGCTCATGCTCGGGGGTAGAGCTGCGATCCAAGAGGCACCTCCACAGGCTGGAGAAGTGGCCCCAGAGGAGCCTGACGAAACTCAAGGACACATGCAGTGTCCTGCAGCTGAGGAGGCGGAACCTCTCCTAGCAGTCCTGC
>NW_009219051.1:0-227 GCF_000690835.1 Fulmarus glacialis
CGTGTCCGCACCCCGAGCACAGCCCCCCTGCCCTCATGACTGAGCCCCAGGCAGGGTCCCGGGGGCGGGGAGCCCTTCCCCCAGGGTGGCCGGGGGCGAGCACCGACCCCCGTGTGCCATGCTCAAACCCAGCTGGAGGACCAGGTAAAAAGCAGGGACTCGGTGAAAAACAGATGCTGCAGCTGAGCTGAGTTTCCTGGGGAAATAAATTACGCACACACTCCTCA
>NW_009219052.1:0-22314 GCF_000690835.1 Fulmarus glacialis
TATATAAATATATATGTAAATGTTGTGCAGTAGTAATAGACACTGCACAGGGGAGGGACAAGAAGCATGTTAGTTCACATATTGAAGGAACATTCAGTCCTTCATTCTTAATATTATGTTGTAGGATTGTTGTAGGAAAATTCAGCAAGGGACCTCAGGAGGTCTCTAGTTTAACCTCCTGCTCAAGGTAGGATCAGTTCTGAGGTCAGACCATTGCTCAGCACTTTATCCAGTCACGTATTGAAAGTCTCCAATGATGGATACTGTGCAGCCCCTCTGGGCAATCTTTTCCAAAACCTGACTGTACTTAGAGTGAATAATTTTTTCCCTAAATCTTATATGGACCACGCTTGAAAGCAGTGATGCATGTATCATTGCGCATTTAAGTTCGAGATTTCTTGTCCTTCCCATCCCCTAAATCAGCAGTGTGTTCAAATCTTCTTCATCCTTCTTACATAGTCCAGATAAATTGCTCTAGTGTAGGACTGTGGACATAATGTCTGTAGTGATGTCTGCCTGTGTAAAAGCCTGAAGAAACTTACGGTGGTGCAGCAGCAGCTTCCTGCTTAGGCTTCCCTTCCCGCTTATTTTTATTCTTTTGAAAATACGAATCAATGCATAATTTTTAAACAGATTGTAGAGTGAGCAAAACCAGAAGTCTCACTTTGCTTGAACTGCCTGTCACTGAGTACCCCTGATCCAGTGAATTTGTCAGTGAGATTTGTGCTGTGGGAAAGTACATAGAATTTTTCAGTACTGAATTTCAGCACTTTGATATCCTTGGGAACACTTTTTTTTCTTCTTAATGGAGAAATAATTATAGTAATGCTAGATGTTGTTATTACTCTGTTAATCATTGTTTAACCAGAAATGTAATTCTTAGTACTGTATGAAACACAACTGGTGCTTTTTTTCATCTATAGATGAAAGCGGGAATATTTGCTGTCTTCGTACTAGGGTATGTTCATATTTTACATTGAAAGACGAGAGGACAAAGATTGTGGCTAAGTTTCGTAGGAAAGGCAGCATGCGAAATGTGTGTTTCCTCAGATTTCTAGAGGGTTACAGTAATTGCTTGTAATGGGGCCATATTTTCAAATCACTCTTTGTTCTATTTCTAAAATCTTGTCCGTCACTCAGTGAACTTCTTCAAAGAACAGGTATAGTGGCATGCTATCTTAAAGGCTAGAAATGTAAGAAGTGGGAAAACTGTCTAGTGGAAGTTTGTTTACATTTATCACTGAAGAATAATTAGGTACTTTTTGACTCTTGTCATTTGTCTTATTAGGTAAACTGTACATTGGAAACAAGCTAGCCACTTATAAACTTTCCCAGCTATGTAACTTCATAAAGTACAGCACTTCATCAAAGCAGATCCATTAACCCTCTGACTGGTACTCTTCTCTTGGCTTTGATTGCAGCACCACACAGAAGCACCTAGCCTGTCATTGCTACCCCCATCAGCTTTACCGTTAGATGTATTAAACAATGCCGTTGCTGGATTTAGTACAGTGGAAGAACTTATCCGGTACCTTGAACCAGATCGGTGGCAACTGGATTTGGAAGATTTGTACAGGCCAACGTGGCAACTTCTTGGAAAGGCATATATTCATGGGAGGAAATCAAGAGGTAAATTACTCTTCTGTCTGGCCTTGCAGCTTTCTACGAGTGTGTTTTCTTAACAAAGAAACAGTAATTAAGAGCATTCTCCACTTTGAATTTTGGTTCCAAGAAAGGAATACGTTAGAAATACAGCAGAGATCATTGTTGCTAGCTATTTTCACCATTATATTATCTGAAAAAGAACAGTAACTAAACTCAATACTTAAAGGAATTTAGCAGGATAAAGTAACAAGGGGAAAAAAAATAGAAGCAGACAGGGTAGTTTTCTGTAGAGAATCTGGGAGACTTTTATTTCCACAAAGTAGCAGGGCATCTTGGCTGTGTGACATAATCTAACTTTGTGGGTTTCTTTTTTTATGGAGGGCAAAAACTTTATTTTTTGTTTGGGGTAGGTAATTTCTTACACTTACGGTATCATGTGAACAATTGGTTTATTTCCTTAGAATTGTTCCAGTCTCTACACCATATGAATTGAGAGCGATTAGCTAAATATTTCTCTTCCATGATACCTCATGAAATCCCTGTGTCCATGTCCAGTTTGATCATGCAGTTGTCAACTTAATCAGATGTAAAGTAGATTATGTATTTCAAGACTTGTGGAGCTATCTCTTGTTCAGCAAGTAATTTTCTTCCATCTACATTTGACATTCATTAATTTTCTACCACATATCATCCAAATGCTGCCCACTATTTAATGTTTATGGATTCCATGTGGATGGATAGCATGCGGGCAATGCCTCCTTCCTTGCCCACCATGCAGCATGAAAATGAATACATATGAGCATAACTGAATAGACTCCTCTGTTGACAAACATAAACTGGGTTATCATCTGATCAGCAAGAAAAGGGAGGAAGTAAAACTTTTCATAACTCAAATTTAAGTTTTTGACAGCTAATTCTTGGATCAGAGCCTAAAAATCAACCCTTCTACCCTACCTGTATTGCTACAGCTATGCACACAGCAACTAAATCAAGAGTCAAAGGGGAGGAAATCTCTTAAAAAGCTTTCAGCAATGGACCATGCCTTTCAGATAGTCATTTAACACTTCTCTAATTAAAGAGATTCAGTATTTGCCAAATGTATGCCATAAGCATACAGTAAGTGGAAGAAAAACAAAATATAATTTGTGAAACCTTACATAAACTAAAATGCAGGTGTTGGATAACATGTATATAGACAAAAGTAACTCCCTGCAAGACATATCTTAGAAAGAAACTATCAGAGTAAATCTTTTAAAGACTTCTAATTAGATGATGAAATAGATTTTTCCACTGCATAAACATATCACGGTATTGCCACATTTATCTTTAAGAGACCACCCTCAGACTGCGTTACTGAGTGTGTAATGTAATAGCCTGAGGCGGAAAATATGTCCAGTTGAGATGACATAGTATTAACTGTTAGGTCTATTCAATAGATAGGGAAAGCAAACCTTTTTTTTTCTTTTTTTTTCCCCCTTCTTTTTTAAATGTTATTCCTTCTAGTAGTATGTTTGCTATATTTAAAAATCTTTTTAAAAAATGTTTGGGAGAAGTGCATGCCCTAAAATGTTTGGTTTTTTCAAACTCTTTGATTCTATAATTAGATCGGTTTTATTTTTGCAATATTTCAATGTAAAAGCTAAATTACTGTCCTGCTTTCATAGACAAACATCAGTTTACATCTAGATTAAATGAAAATGTAATTAAAAGTGTATGTTACTTTATGTAGAGAAGAGTATTGTCCTCTACTCCTACTTAATAATTCATATGAAAAAGACTATATTTAGACAACCTAAATTCCATGGAACTTCTGTGTCTGATGTTTTCTCTGGATAAAATGCTTCCAAAAACTTCTAGCCAGGAAAGAAGAAACACCAAGTTCAGAGGCTTTGATGTCTAAATATAGTCCTAAATTCTTTTATAATATTAAACATACTTAAAAATAAAATATTTTGCTGTGCAAAAAATGATCCCATAGCTTCCCACAGAAATCTATGCATAATCATTAGATCATATTCTGAAGTCTGCTTAAGAAGAAGAGTCACAATCCAACCATAGTCCTTAGCAGATACTTTTCTCATATAATTATATGACTTTTTTTTTTTTTTAACTCCTCATTTGGGGTTTTGTAACAGCCCTGTCCTATTGTAGGAGCCAGTATGAAATTTACACTCCCAGGAACATCTCCAAGGTGCTTAGGAATGAAAACCATCTTGCTGTTATCTGTGCCCACACACAAATGCCTCAACCAGAATTTAATTTGTTTCGTTGACTTTGAGAGCAGCATCCAGCTGGAAAAAAGTTTTGGCAAAGAGGGTTCCCCGTGGTACTCGATACACGTCCCAGAAGATGCCAGACAGTAGCATTGCCAATTGCAGAACACAGTTACTTTCAGGCTGGTGTGAACATGAATTACTTCAGTTGTATGTGCCAGTGAAGGCACACTTTTGAAACAGACTTTACTGTAGACCTACCTGCATCTACATTTTTTCTCCCTTTTCTTTCCTTCTCCCCTTATTTTTATTTTAGTGTTTCCCATTCATGTGCTACTGCAGAGCCTTCCATTCCTCCTGAGCTAGTGCTAGACAAAAGAACTTTGACTGTTGTGTCAAACATGATACGTGAGTGGAAGCCAAGTTGAAGGAGTGTTTAAATGTTCACATTATAACAGGTACTGTAACTCAGTGCACTTGGGAAATCCACATAACCTTTTATTGTGGTTAAGTAAACACTTTTAAGGGAATATATACATTCTCTCATCTAACTTCATGCCCACAGTGTGTTAAAATAAATTTTGGACAGACAGATACTCTTTGAAAAAATAACAGCTTCATTCACACACTTCAAAGAAGTGATTATATAAGCACTAGATAAATTTGCCACAGACCTTTTAATGAAATTGAATTACATAAGGTAGGGCAAGGGTTCATTGTGAGGTATAATAGCAATATACCTTAGTACATTGTAAAACACAGAAACCAAACATGAATTTTTTCATCTCTCCTGAAGCCTGTTGTAACAGTAAGGCACACTAAAATCTACCTGCCAAAAGCTGATTGCATGCTCTTCCACAGAACCTTTTTAAAATTTGGGTCTGCAGGTCTGAGGGGTTCAGTTCAAATTCATTCCAATTTTGCGACAAAATTTGTAATACACTTGCTGCTCATTTTAGTGTGTTGCCCTTTCCTCTATGTTATAATCACAGCTAGTATCGGGAAATGCATGCATTCCTCAACTGCTGCCAGTAGGCAGGGGGTAACGGAGAAGCACAATGCCACACAGGCATCTCTCTCCCGCTGGTCGGTGGGCTTGCTGGAAGAGGCATCAGTGCCCAACTTCAGTTTTCAGTTTCTCATGGTGAAGGGCTAAGCAGCAATTGTGTTAGGACGCGTAAGCTTAGCTTCTTGAAATTCACTGTACCAAGCATGTCAGTCTCTGTAGAAATCTACCAGTAGAAAGTATTAGCAGAACTAGCATTTCTCTCGTTGTGTTTTAGGCATTTTATCCTCATTCAGACGGTTCACTTATTATATGTTTGAAAACGTAACAGGAGAAAGAAGTACTCCATTCCTATCCACAGTCCTTGATTAATGGAGCTAGACATGTCCACGCTCTAAATGACTCAGCCTACAGCTATTAGCTGATCAGAAGAGCTTAAATCATTTCTAATTTCTCACAGTGAATCTCTCCCCTGGAAGTTTTGTCTCTCTTTTCCTCTGCTCCCTTCTCAGCTTTGCCCAAGGAATGCTCTTGCAGCGTGGGAGGCAGGCTGGCGTCCTATCAGTAACTTTATTGGACTTATTACACACTCCTTGCTTTTAAAAATCAGGTTGTTTATTTAGGAGCCTATGTTAACCTGATAGTGATGGAATGAAGTGCCCTAGCTTGGCATTCACTGTAAGTGCAAGCAGAGAAAAGGCTTCAGTGCATTTAACTGACCTTTCACAACAATAAACCCTTACTTATGGATGCCAGTATATGGATATGGTCTGCAAAAGAAATGTTTGAAGAAACATGGAATGAAATTGCTGCCCAAAGATCTGCTCCTGAGGCAGCAGTAGTGAGCATTTCTACTAGAGAAATGCAGCTTCTAAATTTTCTTTATTTCTTATGTGTTTAAATAGAATTGAGAGGTATTATCTTGCCTTGATAGGCTGAAGTTCTTCTTGGTGACCTCTAGAGGCTCTTGACATAGTCAGTAGAGGGGAAAAAAGGTATTTCTCTAGAGGGTGAGTCAGATCAGGAACATATTTTAGCTTTATTTTATATCTTTTTATTTATGAACTGCTAGCAATAACTATAAAGTATTTGTCAAGTAACATCAATGCCTGGGATATTTTTTTCCCTAGTTTCTTCTTGATTTAGCTCAAAAACTGTTGGTTTAAAGCTCTTTGCTGCTTTGTTCGAGACCTCTATTTCAGTCATCTCAATAGCCATATTATCATAGGGTTTTCTTTTTCTTTTTTTCTTTTTTTACCAGATAGAGTACCCCTGTGAATTAGGCATTATTTCTGTTCCTTAATGGTGGTAGATTTGGAGAGAAACAGTTCAGACGAAAGATCCCAGATTGTGATCATTATAGTCTGCCTTTTCTGAAATAAATGAAATTACATTGCTTTTCACCAAAGTAAAAAATGATTAATTTTTTCACTAAACCAATCCCATTTTTTTCAGTCTTAACTGCCTCTTTCAAGGCCTGTTATTTCTTGGTTATGCAGCTAAGGTGAACCTAAAGGAGCTTGCCCTGTTTCAGATCTTTTCATAAGCTTGCTGTTCAGCCATTGCATAGTGAATTTTAGTGTGATACAGTTTATAGGGAAACTGGTGCCAAATATTAGTATCTTTAACTTGCGCTTCAATTTAGGTGCTTGCAAGGAGGAGCTGTATTTTATTTAAGACACATCAAGTGGAAATGAAACCTAGAGAAGCAACAGAAATTCATATATATGCTGCTGTGAAGGAGGAAGGGAAGAATGGAGTCTACTAATAGTTATATAGATACACATACTTGTGCACTTATTTTTGCCTGTATTCACTGATGATGACATAACTTCTTGAAGTTCTTAGTCCATAGAAGTGTGTTCCTTTTAGATATAAATGGTTTGGTTCTTTCTTATACTTACATCGCCCTTGCAAAGAAGCAATAATGGAAATTTTAGCAGGGAAGAAGTTTGAATGCTTTATGCAAATGAATAAAAAATGTGTTTGGAGGTTTGCAGGATTCTTAATTGCTATGTGTGTTTCTCCAATCCAAAATTAATATAGAATAGCAACACTAGAGCTCAGAGTATTAGCGTGAACAAAGGGAACTCCATTAGTGTTGATTTGATAAAACATTTCCTGGAACATAGTAGCCAAAGCTTGCTTTGTTTAACTTGAACCAACTCTGCCAGAGTTATAAAATAATTGGTGAATACTCCTATACAATAATCATTCTATTAAGGTTTCATGGTATTCATATAACGGCAGTATTATATTTGTGTGCTGAAACTGTACCACCTGCACAAAAATGAACTCTCTTCAAGGGTTCTGCACTGCTGAAGTTAGTTTACCACCAATGAAGTTGGATTACGAATCAGAAAAGCACTGGTTTGTTTGTCTTTTTTGCAGTGGTCGATCTCAACCTCCTAAAGGAGGAGGTGCGGCTGTATAGTTGTACTCCTCGCAACTTCTCAGTGTCATTGAGGGAGGAGCTGAAGCGAACTGACACCATCTTCTGGCCATTGTGTCTTCTGGTTAAACGTTGTGGTGGAAACTGTGCCTGTTGTCATCAGAGTTGCAATGAGTGCCAATGTGTACCAACAAAAGTCACCAAAAAATACCATGAGGTACGCATACATTTGTGTGTTTGGAAATACTGAAAGCCAATTAAGGAATTTATTTTTACTATAGCAATGCACCAATATTAATATTTTAAAATTTTATGTATTGCACTTATAGTAAATATTTTTTTACCATTTTAATGAGGTGTTACATAAAAAAGTAATATCTGCCCTGTTAAAATATTTTTCTGTGGAACTATTAAGTCATTCCTGAGGTATTTGTTTACTGGTGCAGTTCAGATACATCACAACCACACCTTCTTATTCAGCTTTCTCTGGTGTTAGATGTGAACTTTATGAAGGAATGGATATCTGTCCATTTCCATTGTTAGAAATCTGTAGCTAAAATTATTTATTATAGAATTATCTAATAATTCCATTGGGTTAACTATACTATTAGCCCTTAAACAAAATTAAGCAGAAATATGAAACTGCAAGATTCTCTTCTTTGATAAAAGCAAGTATCTGTAGAACATGTTTTAATCAATTTTGTAAAGGGCTTGAGGTAACAGCAAAAATAATAATTATTGGGTTGAATAAATGAAGAAATTCAGCTGAGGAAAGCCTATTCTTTTAATAGGCTTCCTGTCATCCAGGGTGTTTCCAGTGCGATCTACCTGATAGTCTAGGTGTGTGATGAAGCAGTTGCTGCTTTCTTGATGCTTGGCTTCTTCTCCTTCAGGTTCTTCAGCTGAAGCCAAGGATTGGTGTCCGGGGATTGCATAAATCATTGACAGATGTACCCTTGGAACACCATGAGGAGTGTGACTGTGTGTGCAAAGGGAATACTGAAGGATAAACATGATTTAATTGTGCTGTTTTCTTTCAAAGCACATTCAATCAATGGCTGATTCTATTATGGGGCTTGTGCATTATCTCCTTCTGTAATCTCAGTTGTTTGCTTTGGGGATCTTCCATCTTCAAGATTTACAGTAAGCTCTAAAAAGAGGAGAAGCCAAACTGGGATTATATGTTGTGTGACAGCTCTGTTTGGAGGCTCAGTGAAAGGATGGGAGAAAGGCATCAATGAGGGATTTAAAATATATGTATTGTTTTTGTCCCCCACGATTTTTTTGACAATACATGGATTTATAATTTAGGAGTAAAAGTAAAGTTAGAAGGCTCACATCATGGAGACGTGATCCTGCTGGCTGTCTCATTTCTACAGCTCCAGTACATCTGGCCTCTGGTTGAAAACACCTGAAATCTTTCTTTCTGTGTTCAACTACTCCTATGTACTCTAAATCGAAGTGTTCTCTGTTGTATAAACTTGGGTTAAAACAGACTGTCTTGTTCAGAATTAAACTTAATTTGTCTAATGCTGGTAGGAAAGACTGGATTTTTCCATACGCTCTAGTAAAGTTCCTGCCTTTTAGAAAGAAGACTGGACAATAATGTGAGCTAAGGAAGCAAACATTGAAAAGAACAGTGCCTTTATTCTTACTACTATGGCTGATGATTTTTTGTTGGTTTGTTTGTTGTTTTTTATTGTGTACATTTTTATACTCTCCTTTTGACAATATAACTATTTGCTTTTCTAAACTTGTTAAATATATCTATTTTTACCAAAGGTATTTAATATTCTTTTTTTATTACAACCTAGATCAACTATTTTTTAGTTTTGTGAGACTTTAAAGCCAGATTTATACAGTTGGAGGAACAGAGATGTAGTTACAATGGGAAAGGAGCATGATCTCTTTGCAGTTTGTTGCTACACAGTGAAAAAATACAGTTTTTTACCTGGTTGCACAGTAATAATAAACAGAGATGTGTGGATGAAGCTCTAAGCTTGCTAGCTCCATGACACTGAAAATATGAGAGGCAGACATTACTATAACTGGTTTCAGAAGCTGACTTTAAAAATTCCCTCTCTCCATTCTGGCCTTTGTTCCAGTAGAAAAGAAATGAGCATAGATAGGTGCATTCTGGCTTGTTTAACTCTTTAATTTCTTTAAAGTAGGACGATCTACAACATAAGAAAAGAAGCCCAGTGGCTTACAGCCTTCATGATGCATCATGGTCATGGGAAGGCAGCCTTGTTAATGTTGAAGTGTATGGTTTTCCATTGATGGTTATAGCTGTTTAAGTACTGTTCACTCACAGGATCGTAACACTCCTCAGTACAGTTTGATGAACTATGGTTTTGTTCTTCTGTACGTTATATTCTTTAACCAATACACTTATCCCACCCTATGCAAATTGAAAAGGAAACAGTAAAGTATTTTGCTTGTAAAATGCTTTAACATTATGCCTAGTTTATTTTTTTGACTATTGGATTTGCAGATTGTAATGAATCACCAAATAAAGTAATAATGCTAATTTTGGGAGAATAAATGTGTCTGTGTGGTTGCATATTTGTATCTGCTCAATGTACGATAGTAGGAAAAGTTAAGGAGGGTGATTTTTTACTTACTATTTTGAAAGTCAGTTCAGAAACAAAAAACAGAAACAGAAATCTTCTGTTGCCAAGACTTCCACTTGCTTTATTAATTCTGTTTTACTGTAAATCCACAAGAATAAAAACAGAAAAGAAGGAATGTGATGCTATTTGTATAAACATTCAAAATATTCAAAATTGTGTGCATGTGAAGCCATCGAATTGAAATAATATCTCTGTTATCATTTCCATCGTGACAATGAGTTCTGATGAAAATGTGGAGGTTTTTGCAAGGCGGTATGACTTTCTGATATCAGTTCTGGAAAATTCTCAGGTGGCTTCTAATTCTGTCTTAGCTGGTCTGTTTTGCCCCACCCTCAACCTCCTACTGAATAAGAAAAATATCTGGTGTAAATGTGACATCTAATTATCCAGTCTGAACATTAACCCTGTATCAGAACACAGAATTATGGTCACGCAAGACACATGGTTTACCTGAATTTTGAGTCTTTGACTAGAATAGTGTTTTGCAGGGATGTTGGGGATTTTTTTGCATTAATATTGTCCTCTTTTTGTGATTTAAAGAGCTTTTGAAAAGCAAGTTGAGATAAAAGCAGAAATCAGAGCCTCCAGCATCATAATTCAGCAGAAGAATTGAAAAATGTAATTCTGTTACAGAAATTTCTGCTGTCGGAAATGCAGGAGGTCTCGTCCTCTCTGTGGAAGTGGAAGAAGGCACAACATGCATTTTGGGGTAGGTATTTGGTGGCAGCAGAGGAACGGGGAGTTTCTGGAACCATACAGGGTATGGAGGGTAATGTTTTCCAAAACTCACAAGTATTTCTTCTATTGCCCCCCTCTGGCTTTGGCTCACTTTCTTCCTTGCCAATTTCTTGCACCAGTTTCCTTCCCAATTGCTTGCTATAGACCTGCATTTGAACTCCTTATCCCTTTGCTTTTACATCCCCCTTCACAGTGCTGTCTCTCCCATCTGATCCAAAATCATCACCCCTTCTGTTTGTCATCCTCTTGCTGAGCATTGTTAAGCCCTTTTCCTCCTCCTTGGCTCCGTGCTGAAGGTGTGTCTTCTCACTACCGCTGCCCAGACTTTGTTTTTCTGCTTCCCCTCAGATGTTCAGGGGATTTAGCACTCCACCTCTTCCCTAGCTTGAAGAGCACGGACGGGATCAGTTGTTTTAAAGGACAGGATTTGGGAAAGATACCAACCAAGCGAAGCAATGAAGGGTGCAGTTTTCCTGCTTTGTGCTATGTCCTCTGTCCTGCTGGGTAGAGCAGCTGCCCCCCGGCAGTGGGTGACTTCTGCTGGTGATCTGACGGGACGCACCCGTACTGCGTCCTGCCTGGGTGCGGTAGGCTTGGGCTAGAGATCCTGCTGAGTTCACCGTGGTCTTTGCATCCAGAAGAGTCTACCGTGTTTTGAAGATGTCCTTCTGACAGCGCAGGGGAGCTGCTGTCGCAACAATAAATCACGTTGGTGACCTCCCATTGGTGGGAAAGGGTGAGGTGAGGTAAAATGGTGGGACTAGGCGAAGACAGGTGAGGGGGCACGGGTGGGCCGGGCCAGGCCAGGGGCACTGGGGGGGAAATACAGCAGAAAAGGACGAGAGAGAAACGGTGCTGATGACTGCGGTCTCCTAATTTGCTGACAGCTCCCCCGTGGTGAGGCCTGTACCTCCCTGACACCTCCCTTCCTTGGGAGGTTTTGTCAGCCCCAGAGGCAAGGCTGTCCTCAACAGGCGGTGTAGGGACAGTGCCAGCCAGCGGAAGGGATGAAACAGGGACATGCACGGCTCTGGGTTTAATTGGGATGCCTTGAACATTGCTGGTACTTAGTCTTAAACTTTGAAAAATATACTTGATATAAAGCTTCAGAATTGCACGTAAAAAATGTACTAATTACGGTAGGTACAGTTTTAGCATAAAGGGATTATTTCACACTATACTTATAGAAACAATTGCCTAACTCTACCTCTCCTAATTTGCTTAAAATTCCCCCATTGAGAGGATTTAATTTTTCCCTCTGAAGATTTTCTTACCCAAAGATGAAATTCTTCAGTCAGGTGTTTCTGAGGAGCATTAACTTCTTGCAGCTTCAAGGTGAGCCAAGGCTTGTTATACCCACAGTTACACACAGCATTCAGGAAACGCCCCTCTGAGGTTTTTGTTTCATTATTACTATTTACGTTCTGTTGTTTCTAAGAAAGAAGTGTGGTAAAAACTAACTGAAGATATTAATCATGGGTAACTAACAAGCAAACAACGGTGCCTTTCACAATTACAGGTCATGGCAGCTGAATGCCAAGGATGCCTTATGTGTAGAAAAAGATTGACAAAAGTGGGTAGAAAGCCCAAGATTTTCAATGTGGAATAGAAGTTGCAAGCTTTGATCTTACATCTTTGTGGAGATTTTTTTAAATTGTTGCTGTCTGTTTTAAGCCATGAGCTGCTGAACTGCGTTAATATAAGCATCAGTATTTGGGAATAAAGAGGGAAATGACTGTTTCCAATAGGCCTAAGCAGTAAAACCAGCTGAGTGGAATAAAGTAGCTCCTGTAAACAGACAAAATCCAAATAGCGTAGGCTGCATTTTATAGGTTTTATCGTATTCCCAATAAATGGCTTCGGCTAAAAGTATTTATTCCCCCCAGAGGAATAGGTGGGGAGCTGCCGACTGATGGTGAGCCTTGTTTTTATGGATTCTGTAGATATTCACATTCCTGGAACCCTCCTGTCAGCCGTGGCCGGCATGGGAGTGATGTAGAGCAGCACCAAAAACTGTAGTCATCAAGGGCGTTAACTGCAGATCTGTTGGCTCTTAAACTCTTTTAAGTTTCCTTGCTTTTTGTCTGCCCGATTGCACAGGCTCACAGCTCCTTTTCAGCAGAAGAGGAGGAAAAAAAAGTTGTGGATGTTACAACAGAGTGTGTGGAGGGGAAAGACAGACAGAAGCCAAAGCTACCTTATTTAGTGGCTACTGCATCAGCTAAGTAAGCTGTTGCCTGATTGCCTTTCTAACGGAGGACAGTGTTGAAACTCTTATAAATTTTCAATTCAGATACTAGCTGCTTAAATAGTCTCCTTTTGATTGCACCAAACTCTGGAAATAAAAATTGGAAACATTTACTTTCTGTTTGATTTCTGAAGATACAGAGTAGTGCTACTGTTAAAAGCTTTCTCATAAAACCTCATGCAGAGATGCTAAAAGAATCATGATTGCAAGATTCTCATTCAAACCAAGCTTTGAAGCTAAGTAGACCAACTTACTTTTCTGATGCTGCTTGTGATATTTAAATTAGTTTGAGTAAATTTGCTCTTCATATCGTTTTTTGCATGGGATGCTTTATCAGACAACTTGACTTTCAAGCTCCTTTCATGCACCAGGGACAGTGTTTTTGTTTGTTTGTCTGCCAAAATCACAGAGTAAAAATATGGCTACTTTTTTCAGCATAAATAAAGCTTTTCAGAGAAGACAGTTTACCTATTGCCTCACTGAAACTTCCCTAGATTGTTGAAAGGAAAATAAGCTTACAGCTCAGTCATGGGAGAAAGATGACAGCTTTTTTTTAAAGTGCGATTCAGAGCACGTAAGCTAGATTCCTGCTCTGAATTGTGCTCTGTGTCAGTCTTCATTGAGCTCGTCTGTCTTCATAGAGTCAAAGCCTGGCCCTCCCAATTGAGGCAGCTGTGTCAGATGCATGAGGTTAATCAATGGGAATATCCCATTTACAGGCCTGTTTTCTGAACAAAACGTCTCTTTCTCAAAGAAGAGTCTCAAGAAGTTCTGCAGCCTGGAATGGTTTTCCATATAGCCGATTTGGCAAGCTTTGATTTTGCCTGGTGAAGTAAAGACAGAAGTGCCGGTTCAACCCAAGCCAATGCAGCCTTCCTCAGATTCTGCAGCACTGAAGGCAGATCCAAGACAGCTTGGTTCTGGTGTCTCTCCTGTTCAGACTGAGTGACAAACCACATTTCTCTTACTAAACTTGCTTTTCTTTCACTGTGCAGAATCCTGATAAGTTAATAAGATTGTCTCACTTTGTCCTGCTTCAGTCATATCCGTGGGGCGTGCTTTGGGATCTCAGACAGCGCCTGCATGAAGAGAGAAGGCCAGTGAAGTCCATGATGTTTAGTGTTCTTTTTTGAAGAGCAGCATCACACAGTACAATTAGCAACTTTGTGAATTGAAAGATAGTAAAATTAACTGCATCACTTTGTTTAAAATGCTTCATTTAAAGACTGATGAGAAGAAAATAATGTTTAAGCTTTGATTTAATTCTTTTCAAGTTTTTCATAACTTCCAAAGAGGAGCTGCTTTTCACCCTCACTAATTGATTTTTATTATGTATCCTTTTGTCATAAGTTGAGTAGTTTCCCTCAAAAACAGTAAAACAAACACATAACTCTGCGTGTCCTCAGGTGTTAAAAGGCTGGACCCCCCGATTCTTTCTCTGCTCGGGATGCCATCTCTTTTATTGCGACTAATATACCCCTCAGTGAAAAAAAGTAGTTGACCTGTCTACCATATAGCATCTTTATGCTTGTGTGGCTCCTTAAAGACACTAAGCAGACTTTTGATATAGCTACAGTGAGGAGGTGCTAGGCGGAAATTGGCTTTTTTGGGGGCTTCATGTTATCGTGAAGTCATAGCAGGCTTTATGTTGCTGAAGGGTGTATGGAATTCAAATGTACCAAATTCCACCACTGTTCTCCAGAAAGGATATGCCCCATGTGCAAAGCCTCAAAAATAAATCTGTTTACCTGTGACCCACTTAGTTACTTTTCATGTCTTATGTTGAAGATAAGTGTTGAAAGACAGTGTATATCCGAGCTATACGAAAGCTTTTTCATCCAGAGGCTTAAGCAACTAGAGCTCTGATTCATTCAGTAAGCCATAACAACAGTCTCATTCCATGTTAGGTTGTGTAGTTAAATCTCAGCGCTTAAGCACAGATTTCTGATATAGGCAGAAACAATCACTTCTTGGTTGTGGGGGTAGGGTGAGAGGGCATCCTTTCTTGACTGTTTTATGGCATCTGGCTCTTTGGGGAGCAGTCTGAGAGAGATGATCTGCATGTGGTCCTTGGCCACAGGCTGGCTTCCACTTAGAAAACTGGTTATCAGTTATGGACAGTTAGGAGTCTGTTTGTGAATAAGAAAACAAGCGAAAGGTCTGTGTTGCTTTAGACCAGACACTCACTCACTTCAGCGTAGTTGTCTCTATTCATGGCAATGGTTGATGCTTATGAAAGGGTACATTACGCTTTCCAAATTCCAGAAATCAGTAGTTTGGAACTCCTTTAGCCAGAGTTTGAATTACAGGCCTTAACATCCTCATCAGCGGCTGTAAAACACAGCACATTTAAATAAATGAATGTGTCTTCTGTATAATGTGATCAGAGATAGTCAAAATTCAGCACAGACCTTGCCTAACAGAGAGATGGTTATCGTAAGTGTCATAAGCTTGGTTTCCTCTGCCACACCTGAGTTAATGTGTTCAAAAGGGGCAGATATGCTATTTCACTACCAAAAAGGCAGGGTGATAATGAAGTACAGATCATTTACACAGGAAAAGCAACACACTTCTTGCATGCACTATGAAGTGTTCAATAGTAGTGTCATACAGACTATTTACTTGCTGGAAGGATAAAAAATAAGTTACTAATTGTTCATTTACAAAGCGTCGTTAATGTGCTATATATGCTTTCCTTCTATACACTTCATTATCCCTAAGGCAGTGCTCAGGTTGGACAATCTTTTCTCATACATTTGGCACACTCTTCTTTTCTTTCATCAGTTTCAGATAAATTAAAATTTTAGCAGTTTTTTTAAGCTGAATCTGTTTTTACTATTGGTAACAATAATTCAAGAAGTATTAAAGGCAAATTTTAAAGCATAGCCATCTCTAAACAGAGATGAGTTGTTAACACCTCAAATAAAAGAGACAAAATTGTGGCCTAAACCACGATGGAAATCTGTGGCTCTGAGTGTCCTGGTTCCGGCTGGGACAGAGTTAACTTTCTTCCCAGTAGCTTGGGGGGTGTGCTGTGGTTTGGGTTTGGTATGAGAGGAGCGTTGATGGCCCATTGATGCTTTGGTTGTTGCTGGGTGGTGCTTGCAAGGAGTCGGCCCCCCCATGCTCTGCCAAGTGCAGGGGAAGCTGGGGGGGTGGAGCATAGCCAGGGTGGTCGACACAGCTGGCCAATGGGGTATTCTATACCATGTGATGCCATGCTCAGTATAAAAACCGGGGGGGGGGCTCGCCCCCCCCTTCGCGACACGTGGTCAGCGGTCGGTGAGCAGTTGCATTGTGCATCGCCTGCTTTGTATATTCTGTTATTGTTGTTGTTATCATTATTATTACTGTTCTACTTTGGTTTATTTCCATTATTAACCTGTTTTTATCTCACCCCACCAGTTTTTCTACTTGTGCCCTCCCGATTCTCTCCCCCATCCTACCGGAACGTCGGGAGGCGAGTGAGCGGCTGCATGGGGTTTAGTTGCTGGCTGGGGTTAAACCATGACAGTGAGGAATTCCTTTCAGTCACCCTGGCAATTTTACATTTCCAGCGGTGTGGCACATGAATGCCAGGGTAATATAGCTCTTTTTCTACTTGTAAAAATAAGGATTTATTCTATACAGAATGTGAAACTAAGCTAGACAGCTACATTAGAGAAGTTGAAGAAGTGTGGGCTGGCTGAGCAGGCAGTGAGGTGGATTGAAAACTGGGTGAACGGTCAGGCCCAGAGGGTAGCGGTCAGTGGAACAAAGTCTAGTTGGAGACCAGTAACTAGCGGTGTACTCCCAGGGTCAATAGTGGGTCCAATCCTGTTCAACATCTTCATTAATGATCTGGATGTTGGGGCAGAGTGAGTGCACCCTCAGCAGGTTTGCAGATGGCACAAAACTGAGAGGAGTGGCTGGTACACCAGCAGGTTGTACTGCCATCCAGAGGAACCTTGACAGGCTGGAGAAATGGGCTGACAGGAACCTCATGAAGTTCAACAAGGCAAAGTGCAAACTCCTGCATCTGGGGAGGAGCAACCCTAAGCACCAGTGCATGCTGGGGACCACCCAGCTGAAAATCAGCTTTGAAGAAAAGGATCTGGGGATCCTGGTGGGCACCAAGTTGAACATGAGCCAGCAATGTGCGCCTGTGGCAAAGAAGGCTAATGGTCCCCTGGGCCACATTATAAGGAACGTTGCCGGCAGGTCGAGGGAGGTGATCCTTTCTCTCTACTCAGCACTGGTGAGGCCACACCTGGAGTGCTGTGTCCAGTTCTGGACTCCTCAGTACAATAGAATGTACATCGAATGGATGTACTGGAGAGAGTGCAGCAAAAGGCCACTAAGTTGATTAAGGGACTGGAGAATCTCTTGTATGAGGAAAGGCTGAGAGAGATACGACTGTTCAGCCCAGAGAAGAGAAGGCTCAGGGGGGATCTCATCAGTATGTACAAATACCTGAAGGGAAGATGATTTCCAGAGGTCCCTTCCAACCTCAGCCATTCTGTGATTAGCACACATACAATTTCTACCAATATTAAATCTACATCTTAATACTGAAATATTCAAATCATCATAGAACTAAGAATTAATAAGCAGAGTCAAGTATTTCCTTATGCCATAAAGGATATACCTAAGCGTCAAATTGCCTCATAATGTTTACGATCTGATAGATGACAAATTCTTTTACTTCAGTTATTCCCAGAATAGGCTTCTAAGGGTTCATGTCTGCTTTGTTAATCATTACTTTCAAGTTAAAAACTGAAGATAAGGGTGTGAAATAATCATATGTTACGTGATAGGAAAAGCCCTATATCTAGGCCAATATCCTGTGTGAAATCACACCTTTATTTTTCAAGTAAGATCAAGTTTCTTGTATAAGTGATAGCCTTTGAACTCTTACCTAATAGCTTAGCTAATAGTCCTTCTGCATTTCAGTTTTGCTTTACATAGCGCGTAAGAATGTATCCATTTTCCTCTCAAACTTGTTAACAGTACTTTGCCCTGACAAAAAGTACCTCATAAGTGCAAATAGAGATTGGGAGCTGCTAGTCATTTAGGAAATGACATCAGAGCAATTTTATGGCGTGTTGTCCAGAGGCAGCAATGCCAGAACAGTGCCACACAGGACGATGATAACCACCGGCTCACAGATAGGCCAGTATGTAAATACCCACAGGATGCAGGTTGGGGACCAGTACCCCTGGGAGTCAACTGTGGAAAGGATCCACTGCTTCAAAGACTGACTTGTCCTTGTTATTCTGTTTTAGAAAATATATAGAGGCAAATGACATCATCCTAGTCTCTTCCCAGAAAAAAAAGGAATGAAGAGCTAGTTAAACTATCCCGATACTTATAAATTCTTTTTGCGCCATGGGAATGTGAAAAAACAAATAGAGTATTTATTTAAGCGATGCTGCAGTTCCCCTTACCCATGCTCCAGGGTGGCATTTAAATCAGTAAGGGCAGCATTCTTTCCAGTATGAAAGCAGTGAATAAGATCCTCTATATAAATAATTTTCTTTATAAATTACCTGCATTACCCTATCCCTGCTATACTAACAACACTCGATCATGTCAAACCACTTTGTGTGGTGGGGTAAAATTGTTGCCTTAAATATGGTAGCTTAGTTTTCAACTATTTTAAGCAGTCTTAATGGATTTTAGAATTTTGGCTGCCCTCGTAGTCTCCTTGAAGGTCTCTCTGAGTGATGGCTGCAGTGAAAAATTTCTTCTCTGTGACCTGTGGGACAGTTTTAAGCAGTGAGGTCATGAAAGCACTCTTATTTAAATGCAAGAGAAGAGGCCAGGCACAGATTTATTTTTAAGTTTCAGGAAGAAGGCTAGAGAAATCATTCCCAATTGGCAGAAAGGGGACTCCCATTCCTCCGCTAGGATTGTTTTGTCTCTTAAAACTTAAATGTCCTTCCCTCTTATAGGAAAATGTAAGATTAAAATAAGGATCCTATAATCTAATATTTACCTTTATTCACTTTCATATATTCTTTTCGTACATGTCCTTCTGCAATAGAAGCAGTGAATCTGGACTGCCTGAGCCTATGCATTTTCTCCCTGCCTTCAAGCTGTGCTAATGGGCCCCAGAAAGTAGAAACACTCAGTCTTTTTGGATGTTTCAGATCAATGTCAGTGTAGTTAAGCAATCGAATTAGTAATCAGAGAAGAGCAGTTGGTCTGTGCAAAGAAAAAAGCTCGGGATCTCTACAGATGAAAAATGAAAGAGCAAGAGGAACTCTTTTTATGGACACAAATTTAAGGTAAGCACCTAGCACCTCTTGGGAGCCAGTGGGCTGTAGGGTCTGACTTTATTACTGTCTTTGAAAATCTCCCCTTTGAGCAAAAAGAAAATGAGGGCAGGAACATATCTTTGAAAAGGGACCCGAGTGTGGGAAGACTGAAGAAACTAAGCGCAAGGCGAAAGGTGGTGTTTACAGAGGAAGATAGCCATGTTTGGGGACTGATGGCGTTCATTGTTTGAGGAGCTCTGAAGGGCTAGGGCCTGCCTCTCAACTGCAGTCAAATGAGCTGAGTTTTACATTGATCTCAGTCTGCCTGGCAGTGTAAGATGCTAAAAACAAGCGTGGCAGAGACCTGCCTATTATCGGACACCTGGCAGGCTGAAGGGGGCTCACCTGCCCCTATGTAAAAGCCTTCACAAAGGCCACTAAGGCAAGAGCGCTCCTGACTCACCTGACTGGCTTTGCCCGGGTATGCCCTCAGGGACAGAGAGGATCTTGGCAGTGGATACACTGTACTGTGAGAGATCTGCCATGCATTCCCACCTAGGTACCAAATGTGCCATCTTGTGCAATGTTTTTTTGGATGTGTTGTGAGGTATGGCTTCTCTCAGGCTGTAGAAGGAAACTCGGCTCCCACAGCTCTCTCTGGTCGTCATTACTTTGTCAAGTCATAAAAAAAGTAGAAGGTTTTGTCAGAATATTTTCCTGTCCTTTTCTTCTTTTCATTGTATGTTTTACTGTCTTTGCCATCCTGCCATCAGAAAGAGTACCTCATTGGAATGAGATGCAGTTACTAGTGGTATGCCTCAGCTGTAATGGTGGCTCGAGATAGTGGATTTCATTTTGCATCAGTGCTAGCTACAAGTGCATCCAGGGGCCATTATAACTCAGTTGATGGATATTAATTTGTCCGTTGGTAATTTGTTCAGTTGCCAAAACCTGATTGTTTTCAAAGGCAGCATAAAGAGAGCGCAGGAGGAAGAGTGGGCAATGCAGAGAGTGCCTGTCAACCTGCTGTTGGCAATTGCAAGCTTGGATATGGAGGGACTGAACTCTTGAGACAGTGAAAAAAAGCGGGGTTTTGGTGGGACTAAACTGTGGTGTGCTTCTTGTGGGAAGGAAATGTTCAGAGACCTGTCAGGAAGACAACCACTTTTGGAGTTGAATGGCAAAGTTTGTAGCTCAGAGATATCAGTCAGTGAGTTTGGACTCACTGTAGAGAAAGAGTGTGGAGGGGAAGGCTGCAGCCTGGAAGTGCCACCCCATCCATGAAGCAGTGGATGGTTACTTCCATCTTAAAGAAATGCAGTAGTGGGAGTTACTACCACCTGGATACTTGAAAAATACTTAATTTTGTCATGTTATGCAAACTTCTGACTCTGGGATTATATAGTGGGATTATAGACAAAATTTATTGTTTGATTTTTGGTTGCTGCACCTGGCTTTTGACCAAATAAATTGAAAAGTGAACTTTTCTATAGTTATAGTAACATCGTTTGATCCATGGGTTTTATCACTGATATTGTTATGGAGGAGGAGGTACAGAGCATTCATGATGTCTGTAGGCATAAAGCTTTCACAGCCTCCTAGTAGAAATATTTTGTCCTGTGCCAGCAGATTTACTTTGGAGAGGGTAAGCTGTAATTCTTGGACGCCTGGCCAACATATTGTTTCCTTGGCTTAGAAAGCTGTATACTGGGTACCTGAACTGCAGCAAGGAAAAAATGAACAGCTTTTGTAGCAGATTCAAGCTAACTGTGGAAAGTGCATTTAATAGATTAAAAGGAGGCATGCGTTGTGTTTAAATTCAATGAACCAAATACTCCCAACTGTTTCTGTTTCGTGTTGTGTTTTGCCTATTCTCTGCAAAGCATAGAGGAAAACATTGCAAGGTGGAGCAGGGATTTGGAGAGGCCATTTTCTGAAAAGCCATTCAAGAGTGTAATGACAAGAGCTGGTTGTGGTTGCACATGGCTGAGGATGACTTCAAGAGGCTGAGCATTTGCTTAAAAGATACAATATGCATAAAAACTTAGAATTAGGCCTGTGATATAAGTTTACTGTGACTTGAGAAACTGGCTAATATTTAGCTTTAAACAAAAAAATGCTTGAATATATTGGCTATTTCATAATTCTTGTAGCATGTCTTCTTCAGCTCCAGTCTCTTACTATTTAATTCACCAAATCCTAAACCTTTGCAGCTGGAGTAACCTGCTGCAATTGCCATTTATGTGACATGAGTACGTTGAGACTCAAGTCTAGCAAGCTGGAAGTTAATTTTTTAAAAAAACCAGCTTGGGTACATCTCATAGCAATCTTCTCCCACTGCACAATCAAGAATATCTTTACTTTGAAAGTTTAGTCTTCTGTTTGCTGTGTTAAGTTCCCTTAGCCTATTGTGCTTGATTTCATTTTTGCTGTGGGTGTAGTATTTTCGGTAATCGGAGGCATTATATTTAATTTTCTACTGTTTTAAACTTTTTCTTTTTATTGGAGCTCCAGCAAAGTTGTTTACCAGAGGTACATACTGTGAAGTACATTTTCCTGAGCTTTCCATGGGGTGAAATAAATTGCTTCATGTGGGAAGAACAGGAAAATAATGTGATGCATTCATTCTGCAAGAGATCTTTAAAATTATTTTTTTATTTATTGTGGAATATTCAGCTTTTTACCTGAAGTTGGAAAACTTTTTGACATTTGTATTTTATGTTTTTCCTATGCCTTTGTCCTTTTAGGAAACACTAAAAGAGACCATTTCCAAGTATGTTGGTCGGTTTAGTTGTATCAGCCATATGAATATGGATTCATTCACCCAATAGCAAACCCAAACAGATCCTCTTTACTGCTGGGTAGGCACAAAGGCACACTGGGGAACCACTGAGGGAAGGGCTGTGTGTTGTGCGGTCCTACCTGACCCATGCACCTCTTCACCTCTGGTGCATGACACTACTGAAGCAAAAAGAAATTTTAGTGCTGTTACCATGCGCTCCTTCAGTGTGGGAGAGCTGGGCTGGAGACCTCTTATCTCCATTTTTAATGCTTTTGCTGTCCCTTTATATTGACGTTTTCCCTGATGTGCAGATATCCAGATCATCTTATTTTCTTCTATTTTTAAGAAGTGGATGGGGTCCCATCAAACAGTCTGTCAGCTGCTCAATTTCCTACATGGTCTTCTATGGATGTGTCTGCACAGTGTTTAGAGCAGGAGTGCACTTTTGAAGCAGGAAT
>NW_009219052.1:22345-43564 GCF_000690835.1 Fulmarus glacialis
TAAACATACAGATTTTGTACAGCAGATCACACTGTTTACATCATGCTACACCTATATAGCTCCTTCACAAATGTGTGTGCACAAAAGATGGAAGACTATAAGTATGAATATTTGTTACAAAGGGCTTTTATTAATGGTAATCTTTTCTTACTAGCATGAAAAAGGAAGAATTGTCCAAATTAATACTGATCTTTGCTTAATATACTCTCTGCCAAGGTTGCAGTTAGATTATTATGAGCTCCAAGTGATTTTAAAATTGAATTTTCTTTGATGACAGAGGCATATTCTAAACTAAAATGTGTGCATATTTTGTACCTTGTGATATTCCAGAAACACCTTTAATGAACCGACAGATAAATAGATTACATAGTAATGAATTTCCCTTTCAGTTTACATGGGAAAGCTTCTCCTCCTTTTTTCAGACCAGAACACTAAGGATTTCATGCATTACAAGAGAACAGAGAAATTGAGATTGCGATTCTGAACTACAGATTCTGTGCTATTATAAGCAAAGACTATGCTTCCACGTTTAATGTAATAACATCATCTCCTCCTCCCCTTCCTTCAAGTTGGTAACCTATCGGACTGGAAATCAGTGTTATACTCCTGGTGCTGCCACTGATGCCCAAAGTAATGCTGAGCAAGTAACTCTCCCTTTCTTAATTAATTTACCCTGTTGGATGTAGGTGATTGTACCTTCTTTTTACAAGGCACTTTGAATTCTGAATATGGAACACAAAACACAATTTTAAATACAACTTCACTTGTTACAAGACGGTTTGGAATAACACAATGTAGATGATCCCAGGGGTATACAGAATTAAAAAGAAATGCAATTGCAGAAGTTTTAGGCATGTAATTGCATTCCACATAAGGGGAGGACTGTGGTTCACCCAGGTAATTATTCCACAAAGTGCTGGGATGATGCATGCAGCATTCATAATGTTGAAGCTTCTGCTTTCTCACAGTAATCCAGGCATGCATTAAAACATATAATACTTTGTTGTTTTGTTTGGGTTTTTTTTAACACATCTTCATTAGTGCAACTTCCTTCCCAAATCAGCAGGACTAGTGTTGTGCCATTTAAAGATTACAATGGATTCCACAATTTGTGTGTTTTTCTGTGTCTCCACTGCTTCAGAGACAATATAGCCCGGCAAAGACTGGGTTTTACAGAATGAATTACCTGAAAAGCCAGGACTTCAGGAATAATTGTTCTTTCAATGGTTGTGTCTTCCTTGCAGTTGTTTCTTCCCACCTGTAGCTGGAAGGATAATAAGGAAATCATTTTACTGTCTACGGATTATTTGGACATGTGAGGGTTAATGGGATTAAAATGAGTTGGTTTTCTCATCTAGTCGTTGCTCATAATCCTGAAAGAAGCCAGGTCAGACATCTTTCCTCCACTTTACCATGTCTTTGATATATTAGAAATCCATGTTCAATATTTCACTAGCAGCCATTTTAATTTTTGGCTGAATTTGCTAAAGGTATTTATTTCTGGTTTTAAGGACTGTTTCTGAGGTAACCAGGAGAATTTTATACTTCTTAGTCTTCTTTACAGATGTGACAAATGCTTCTTTCTATCCTAAAACATCTTATAGTTTCCAAATGTTTTTTCTGAATATCTTTTTCTTCTTCCTCACTTCTCATACTGCAAGAAATCCCAATTTATACTCCTTTTGGCAGCTACAAATGTAAAAACTTATCAGTAAGAATATAAAATATGAGGCTGATTATCTAAATCGGTGTAATTAAAAAAAGGCCTAAAACTACACTGAGTTTAAATATAACATGAAATTAGTAATGTAACGCCAGATTGGCAATGTCTTATTGAAAATCTCTGGGGTCTACCATTGATGTTTCAAAATTAAAATTGTGTCCTGGTTTTGTCTGGGATGGAGTTGATTTTCTTCCTATTAACTGGTATAGTGCTGTGTTTTGGATGTAGTATGAGAATAGTGTTGATAACACACTGATGTTTTAGTTGTTGCTAAGTAATGTTTACGCTAGTCAAGGACTTTTCATCTTCCCATGCCCTGCCAGGTGCGCGGGGGGCTGGGAGGGAGTGTGGCTGGGACGGCTGGCCCAGCTGGCCAATGGGCTATTCCATACCATATGACGTCATGCTCAGCATATAAGGCTGGGCGAAGAAGAAGGAGGGGGGGACGGTCGGAGTGATGGCGTTTGTCTTCCCAAGTAACCGTTACGCGTGATGGAGCCCTGCTTTCCTGGGGATGGCTGAACACCTGCCTGCCCATGGGAAGTGGTGAATGAATTCCTTGTTTTGTCTTGCTTGCGTGCGTGGCTTTTGCTTTCCCTATTAAACTGTCTTTATCTCAACCCACGAGTTTTCTCACTTTTACTCTTCTGATTCTCTCCCCCATCCCACCCGGGGGGAGCGAGCGAGCGGCTGCGTGGTGCTCAGTGGCCGGCTGGGGTTAAACCACGACAAATTGATACTTCTTTATATGTATATGTGCATTTCCTTATTTGTGCATTCATAGGCTAAACTTTGTTCATTTAATGTAAAAACATCCCTGGTTGTATGTGTGTCTGTTTCAGCTGATACTTTTTATATGAAATTAGCTCTGTCTTCCTACCATATATTCTTGTGTGTAATGTACATTGTGCATTCAATATTTTTATTAATTTGCTATGCTGTCATTCGTATTGTGTTGGTAGTTTCATGAAAACAAAAAGCGTATAAATATTAACAAAAGAACTAGTGGTAAAGAGTGTAAATTATGTGGAAAGTAATGTCTCAAACATAGAAGCCTTCAGTGCTGTATATTTTACACTTACACCAGCGACAACAGGAAAGCTGCTCCCTACCCCCAGTCTAATTACCATGGGCTTTATAACTCTACAGCACCTGGTTTCTTCTCTCCTTTCAAAGTTAAGATTTCTGAAGTAATTCCATAAATCCAGCAAGTATTAACTCAAAAGCTTTGAACATTGCTTTGTTCCTGTGCAACATCAGATTTGCTGTTGTCACAGTGAATAGAAGGTACTTAAGGTAGAACAGCGAAAGGATGGTACATCCGCTCTCATACCATTTATGCCATTTAATCTGCTTCTGCAGATGTATGAGGACTGTTTTCTCCTTCATCCCCCACACTAACTGTAGAGTGTCATTTTTCAAATTGGGACCAAAACATAATTTTGTAATGGACATGGTTTTGGGGAAAAAAAAAAAAAACACAAACCAACAAAAAAACAACCTAGTTTTCTTCCACAGAAAGAATCTGAGTGGTGGTCCTTTAAATTATAAAAGGAAACAAAACAAACAAAAAAAAACCCAGACCAATGTTATATGTTTTAAAATTCAAATGCACTGTTGCAAAAATAAATAGTTTGCTGATAAAGCAGTAACGTTATTTTCCCTCTTTCATCTTTGTTAATCAAGACCTTTGTTCATTTAAAATCAGTAATATCACTGCAACAATGTTATGCTGTGAGACAATAATATTTTAACTTATTCAGAAATAAAGTGGAGCATGCAGTATTTATAGAGACAAGTTACAAACTCCTAAAACCAAGATTTTATAATGGAAGTGTTGACACAAGCTTAATTCTGCTGGCATAATAAATTCCATTATAGTATTCATTTTATAGGAATTTCCAGTCCTTTTATAGACTACGGAGTCTCTGAAAAGCAAATGAAATAAAGAATTACTAGACTATCACACAAGCTCCTCACAGTAATTACTTCTTAAAAGTGGCATATGTTTTGAGTGTGTTACTTTTGTTTCCAGGAATCTTCTCCTTTTCTCAGGAGACATTCCTTCCCCCACCCCCCGCCACCTTGTTTTGCCTTGAACTCATTGTCAAACAGACATATATAAAGAAATTTTCTAGGTGATTTCACTAAGTTGCAAGAAAAGTAGAAATTTCAAGAACATTCAAGTGAGTTGCTAAGCTAATATGGTACCAGTCATATATTTTTTATCCCTTGTTTGACTGATGAGGCTCACATTTGTACTAGGAAGCTGATGAAAGGTAAATTCCAAAGACTGAAGTGAACCAGACCCCTTTCAGAGGTTGTATAAGGCCACATCCACAAAAGGATTCAGCATCAGGTCCCCAGTGTTAGTTACTTGACGTTATCCATCCATTTTGTGATGGGGCATGGTGGAAAAAGGCCGGTTAGGTCTGATTTAGCACCTAACTGGCCATATGATGCCAGTGCAGTCACTGGTTTGGGTCTCAAAACAGTGTAACTGCATTAATGTGACTCTACATCTGAGCTTACATGGCCAGAGGTCGGGCTTATTACCTAGGAACAAGGACATGCTGATATGCTATATTATTTTTGACTAAAGGCAAGTCATTCAACCAAATCATAAGAGCCTAGATCCTGCGTCTTTCTAAAGACGAATGGTTTCAGGTGCTTCTCTGCAGCTTCTCTGCTGCTTCTCTGATGGTGCCCTAAATCCCCAAGCTAATGACAAAAGCAGGGTAAAGTTGCACTCTGCTATTTTAGCTGAATATATATTCCCATTCAACTAAAGAAAAAACTCATGGGCTACAGGGTAAAACTAAGCACAAGAGCAACGCTAGTGATGTTTAGCTAGGAAGACAGGAGTCCTGGATTTGGACCTTCGCCTTTAGCCTTTTGTGAAATCACTCTCTTGCCTCAAAGCAGGCTGTGCACCTCGCAGCCCTGCTAGGCTGAGCCTTCTGAAGCGCAGAGGAGCCAAAGCCCCTGTTTATGAGCCTGGCATGGCCTGTGTGAGAGAGACACCTGAGGGTCTGCCACTGTGCGTGTCCCATGGACTGCTGTGTAGGCTGAGCCTAGGGTCTTTGTACCCAGCGGGGATGCTGGAAAATCCAGGTTCTCCAGGCTCTCCCCTGCCCAGGTAGGAGGCAAGACTTTTTTGTGTGGATTGCTCTCTTGTAATTAGGTACTGAAATTCTGCCTAGCCTATGCATTTAGCAACCCAAACACTTTTGTACATCTGAGTCTTCAGTATGTCAAAAGCCTAAGGACAAGCCTGAGTCAGCAGGGGCAGAAAGTTTTGAACTGATCCCATCGAGCCACTTTAAATCTGGAAATGAAAGTGCTAGGGAAAGCTGTGAGAAGACACTGTAGCTGATGGGAGATGTAGTTTAAGCACATTTGCACAGTGCTGCATGAGAGCTAATGAGTGCCATCTCTCAACTGGTTGGCTCGGAAACAAGACAGTGCGGCCTTGGTTATATTGCATCCAAGTCTCAGCTAGTAAATCTGTATGATGCTGCAACGATTTGTTGTTTAAGTCTCTGGAAACGTTGAAATCTTAGGCATGTCCTAAAGTCTATTGACTTTAAATCAAATTAAGGGTGGGACTTCAGTATAACTTGATTTGTTTGAAGTTGTCTTTGTTTTGGAAAAGAAAATCAATTCGATATTAGTTAGTATTTCGGAAAAAAGATACAAAAGTCTTCTCTGAATAGCACTTTTGTGGCAGTATCTCACAAATGTGTGAGACCTGAGCCATGTTTCTAATATTTTACTATTTTCTGATTCCAATAGGTGCAAGCTGTGAGCCCTCTTTCTTGTGTAAATCATGGTGTACCACTTTCTTGAAGGGGTTATATGCATTTTCACCCACAAAGAATTTCACCATGTGTAAATGGAACTCCCACATATTAGTGGAACAGCTTTAACCCCTTGAGTTTCGAATCATCACTTGCTAGAAGTAACTGTCTCCTATCTTGTCTGAAAGCAGTTGCAGAAAATCATAGAAGACATTCATTAACATGTCTTTTACTTGGCACTACAGAAAAGAGGCTGAACTGAATAATTTGATTCTCCCGTATTTTTCTGTAGGTTCTTTTCAGTTGCTGGACCTGAACAGACTAGAGGAGAAGCTTTACTGTAAGGAATAGAAAGCCTGAATCCCCACAGAAAATGTGAAAAAAACCTCAGGCGTCTCACAAATACTAGTAGGAAGATCAAGGTGGATGGGTTTTATTGTTCTTGTATGGTTATATAGTTATATATGAAATTTCTGTTAAGAAACTGTGCATTTAAGATGTTAACTTCACAAAAACTCTAGCTCTAACTCTTCTTCTGTAAGTATTGGGTGTCCTTGAAGTAACTCAAACATCCACCTGGAAACAGGTGGATCAGGCGGACAAGGCAAGATATTAGGGCAGAGGAACTGTTTGGATGCTTTTTAATGGACCTAAAAGTATGTTGTGGCTGTGATGGCAACCCTATCAGAACACAAAGGGAGGGTATTGATGCTAAACACAACATTGGGTGACAGTGCAACAAGTTGTTGTCCTAAGGAAGTCCATGGCAAGCTTCTCTCTTCAGTGAGAATTCTGCTTTTTATGGCTGTTAAACAAGTGGGAGGGTTAAGTTTGTACAAAGAGGGGAAATGGGTGAAGGGTCCTTTCCTGCTGCTTTTAATTCCCAGAGTTCCCTTTTTAGCAGTTATTCCAAGAAATGACTCAGGGAGTATTGGGCTATAAATAATGTTCTTTTACACTTAGGATACGAGAAGAGGGAAGAGGGACTAGATGTTTAGATGATTGGCCTGATACTGGAGCTGTTCAAGCCTTCGTTTCCAATCTGTGAGAGTTGGCTGAATTTAATTAGGGACAGACAGCTGACAATTTGTGAGTTATACATGCAGGCCATCTTTAGCTCACTGAATAGCACTTGTATTTGTTCGTCTTGGCAAATACAGTATTCCTTTCACCATTTCATAATACACATCCTTTGCCCATTTACGTGTGCAGACACATTAACTGAACAATGAAAGTACATCATAAGTAATGTGCATGACCTGATTGCACTGTAAAGAATAATAACCAGCAGAACATCCAGCAAGTATATTTCCATGGACATTTCTGCATGTTCCTTTTTTATCAACTGCTAATATTATAGTCCTGAAATTTCAGGGAACAGTACTTAAACATGTAGATTCTTGGTTTAACATGTGCTAAAGCTTGAAGGTCACACAGTACTTTCAATCAACGTATTCAGTTTATTAATACATACAGGGATATTATAACGGTACCCTTAAAGATACTTAAGACCAGGCCTCTTTGGAGACTGAGTCACTGATGTATTGTGTCATTGTTGTGTCTGAATGTTGTACTGTCAGATTTCTTAAGACTGATTGCTCATCTGCCTATATTTTAGGAAATTTATAGGTAATCGGAATAAAAAGATAAAATCTAGAACTGCAAACTATTTCAGGTGAAGAAAGGTCTCAGTGGAAAGTTTGGGAAAGAAATAGTAGTTCTTAAGAACTGTTTTTTCCTTTGACTAGGTGCTATAACCTTGACATGCACTGTGGTGCATATTTCAGTGAGCCGCTTAAAGGAAAAAATAACACAGGAAGCTGACTGAATAACGCATATGTCAGATTCTCTTTCTGTTTACTTGTTTGCCTTTTTTGAAGAGAAAATAATGAGTTTTTAGGGGGACTGGGGAGATTGATTGATACCTTAAGGCAACTAAGGGAAAGCTTAAATGACAGTAAAATATATAGGACAATTTTTACGCGTGTATATTATATGTTAATAATTGATATGATCAGTGAACACTTAGGAATTTATAAGAGACATTCAGTAAGTTAACAGCTGAATAGATTATTTAGGTAAGCATGCATGTGAATGTGGTTTGCAGAAGTTTTTATCGCTCATAACTTTATGTCCAAAGAAGTGAAATACCTTTTGTAAGGAATCAGAATAGGCCAGTATTGAAAATCATGTACATAATTTATGTTGTAATTATGATCATGAAATAAAGGTTTTAGTATTTATATTTTGTTTATTTACATTTAATATTTATTTACCTATTAATATATCTAATATATTTTTTTCTGTTTAAAATGGAAAAGTTACTCAGAAATAAGATATGGGACAAGTCTTAAGAGAAATGGAGGAATTTTTTTTTTCTAAAATAAGTCAATATTCATTCAATTATGTTGTGAAAAGATTGGAATTATTATAGACTTTGATCGGAAAACTCTATTTGCAAACAAGAATTTGATAAGAATTTATGATGGATTTTTTTCCTTTCTTCTCACACTTATTTTTATCACTCCTTAGGAGAAATTACATTTAGAGAAGAGAAAAACCTAATTATAAGAGCTTCTAGCTTCAGGAGTGAAAAATGCTTTAACTGTTCTGAGTTATGATTAGATTCTGCTGTGCCTACATGATACATCAGTGCCATGCCAATGCCTTTTTCCTATCAAAGTGATTATACCAGAGACAACTGATTTCCTCTGACTGCAGTATTTCAATATGCAACCCAGACATTGAAAATGCCACCTACACCAAAGACTTAACAGAATATCTGACTCATTCATAAGCATGAACAGCAGGCATTAGATGCGAATACTTCCTCCACAGTTCTATTTACAGATTTACATGGGTTTGAGGAAATTGGATGGCAAGCACAGAATCTGCACTGCAGTTTCTTGAATTTCTGTTCTAGAGAACATGAATATGTGATATAAGTAATTAGTGCCACAAGACAATTACCATGTTTGTGCTTGTGTGCCATTTCATGCCCAACAATAGCATCAAATTAAGAATGAATGTTTGATTGTTGAAGTAACAGTTATTCACATCGCTTTAAGATGTGATGTGTCATCGGGTGAGTCATAAAATCCTTGTGTTTTTACATCTATTTTCTACATTGAAAATTATTAGAATTATTTGTGCTAGGGTGGTGGTGGTATTGTTATTTTGCAAGTCACTGAAACGAAGTTTATCTGCGACTGTTGAGTTTTTTTATTGTAGCTCATCCCTGTAACACCTGAGCATCTTGCATACAAAATTAACAGGAAAATCTTACATGGACCTTAAAATAATACAAATACTCTGGACAGTTCCAGAACTCTACTTGTTATTTTTCGCTTTGTTTTCATAGGGCAAGGAGACAGGTTTGTCACATGGTGGTAATAAATGTAGTACTTGAATTGTGAGTGTCACTGATGTTGGCAAGGCTTTTTCAAAGAAGGCTGTGCAACATTTTCTAAAGATGGTCAGGTCTGGATCTGCCTCCTCTGACAGAGGCTTTGTTTTGTCCCCTGCACACAAGAGTATTGATAATGGTGCTAACAACAATGAATCCACCTTGGTTTGTTGTATACTCTCCCTAAGGATCACAGTGGTAGTGCTTTACCAATATATTTATTGGTTTTCTTCAAAGATTCTGTAGCTGCTTATCCTGAGGTGGAGGAGATTCAAGGTAACCACTGACACCAAACTTCCCAGGTCGGTTTTAAGTTCCTTGTAAGGATTATGTATGGGTTTTGGTGAATCTCTTTATATTGCAGAATTCTTGCAGCTCTGTCAGCTCTATAAAGCCATTAATGGAAGAATATATTTTCAAGGTTGTCTACTCTGTGTCCTTCTCTTCTGATATTTCAGTCTGCATGCCAAGTGATTGACGTTACAGCAGTAGCTGCCAAATACCTGTCTTTTGTATCAAGTGTTGGCTTTTTTCTGTGTTTGTTAGTTACCAGCAAATTGTGAAGGAATGAAAAATACCTTTCATATGAGGTCATTGCTATTTATGCACAGGTTCATAGCAACTTCCCCTGCCACTTTGCTTCCATGTTTTTGCTACCTGTGTCCCCTTTCCTGCATCCAGTTCTCACTGTAGCATTGTAAAAGCTGCTCAGTGTGTGAGGACTGCTACCCATCTGTTGGTAGCAGCTGGGTAGTACGGCATTTGATCACTAGTCCTTTCCCCAGTGAGTATCTCCTAATGTTCAGTTCTGATCTGAGTTTCTTAAAGAACTTCACTGTCAGCAGTTCATTGTCATTGAAAAGTTTCACATACGTGCCAAGAGCTTTCATCTGCAAAGGCTTACAGATGGGCTCAGCTTAACATACGTGAGTAGTCCTACTATAGTCAATGAGACCTCTTATGTACGTAAAGTGCCTGTATAAGCTTTTGAAGGAGGTTACTTAAAAAATCATCTGAATATACATGTTTTTATAGATAGCATTTGTCTTTGTAAGGACTGCAGCTGTGAGGGAGCTTATCTGGCTCATGTTGCTTACTGGAAGATACCCAGCATTGTCTGTCCGCTCTTTCACACAGATCTTTGTCTTGTCCACCCATGCAGATAAGTAAGATGTGCCCCCTTGCTGTTCAGATATTTCAGTGAGCTCTGCAAGATGGATGGGCTTGTTAAGAACTATTCTCAGGTCACACATACTATGGACATCAATGCCCACAGGTTTGGGGGATTTCTAGGCAGTTGCACCTATCTACCCCGTGTTAAAAAGCTAGCATTCTGCTAACACACATGATCAATAGCACTGTCCTACCTCATGCCTGATGTCCCCAGACAGTTTGCAAAAGGAGAAATAGGAATATCTTCTGTCCCATTATTTCTTGGGAAACAGTGGGGTTTTGTTCAGATTTAAATCTTTTCCGGTTCTTTCCCCTACAAAAGTTTTGTAACCCTTAACTTACTCAAAGATAATTTGGCCCTTCTTCCAGTCAATCCTCAATTGTTCCTTTTGCTTTGTAAAAAAATGTTAATGTCACCTAGGCACGGCCAAATACAATTACTGTCTGCTCAAATAGTACGCAGAATGGATTGGACAAACTTGTCCAATATACCATTTCTGGAGCAGAATATTCTTTCCAGACCAGACACAACAGCAAACAAACGGCTTTGTGATGAAAATGTGGCCAAGCATTGGTGACCCCTAGTTCCATCTTTGGGTCAATAAGGTTTTCAAGGAAGCCACTGTGGTTTGCTTGGTCCTACTATTGCAGATTGTGCTGTTAATGCATCCATAAAAGTACCTATTAATAGTATTATGAAGAGAGAGTATAACTGTCCTCCAGTGCTTTCAAATATTTATCATACTCTTACACATCTGCTGAAACACATTCCCAGAAGCCTTTAATTTTAACATATTATTGGCAGAAATCCATTTGTTGCCTCCTTTTGCTGCCTCTAACATCATTCCTTTAGTGCTTTTATGCATTTGGTCTTTATGTATAGCTAATAAGTGTCCACAACTATTTTCAGGCCTAACCTAACATGGCTCACTGCTCAAAAAAATAAAAGCTACAGGTAACAAATTAGGATAAGTAAGGAGGAAAGAGACACGGAACCAACACTAAGCCAGTGTTACAGGCAGAGAAACTAAAGTTGCTGTCCCATGCAGTGTAATTAAGTCTCACTTAGGGCCATTGCCATTCATGGCAAACCAGCAATCCTCTCTTTAGTCTAGCTCTAATGTTTGTCCAGCCTTGCTTTGGACTGTTTCAGTGCCTTAAAGCTATAGAAAACTAACCTGAAAAGCAGGGAGGGGAGAACAAAACCCTTTCATGTGGCTTTTCATACTGAAATGGCTCAGCCAGGGTCAGAGCTGAGACAGGGAGGATGGCAGGACTGAGGCAGCCAGCAGGCAAATCAGCTTTAGGAAATACTGCCTCAGGCAGAAAGGAGATTAGATAGCTTGTCCTTTACCAAGTCTGCGACAGAGCCAAGAATGAATCCAAATCTGAGTCCAAGCTCAGTGCTAACACATAGAAATAACTCACCTCTTGATTTTTCTATTTAGTGTTCTTTTTCACTAACCAGTTTGACATTTGAATATATAACTGTGCCCAAGAGAAGTATTTTATTTCTTTCTCTCTTTTGTTTTAATTTGTAAACAACTTTGCATGCTTTTGGTTTTATTTGTGTATGTACATCTCGCAAATTTAGATTGCAAAATAAGACAGGAATATAGGTGTTCAGTTGAAAAAGGCAGTGTGTCAGTTTTCACGCACAAGACAAAAAAGACAGCTTGCCTTTAAAAATATTTTTATAATGTGAGAAAAATAAGATAAAAATATGTAATTAAAACTAGATGTGTTTCAGTTTAAAAGGGCTATTTTTTCAATAGAGAAAGCTTATGTTCAAGTACATATACAGTTTTGTGTGGCCAAAAGCATAGCAGCACCACATAAATGGTTATATATCAAAGGAAACATACTATATAGTATACTTGTGCAAAAGAAAATACTATCACTAGAAAGCTGATAATAAATGGCTGTCTGGAGTGTTTAAAAAGTGTTGAAATCTAGACTTCAAATACATGTTAATTGAAACAGGTCTTTTTTTAAAATACAGGCAAACATGTAAGAAATAGAGTTGGCATTTACTTGCAAAACAATGCTAAAAAGTATTCCAAGTTAAGTGATTTAGAAGAAATGGCTCTGGATTACGTGGCTATCAGAGTAATAACAGGAGAATACTAATTAGCATGCCAAATCTTTAATACTGTACCAATCCAATTCTCTCCTTATTCTTTATTGTAGCCATAGTAACAAAAGAAGGAAACTTAAGTCACCCGGGCATTTGCAGTTACTTTTATTTTTCTTAAATAAGTCATATTTTCTCTATCTAAGAAACTGTTTTCTACTTGTAGCACTTGTAATTATACTTTCCTACATTTAAATATGACAGAATATCCTTAGGCATTAATTCCTTCCTACATAGCTCATCTAGATTTCATTTTAAAAGGCTTGCTTTTGCTTTCATTATTTTTTGAAGAGGCCTTCAAAATAAGCTGCACTATTCAGAATTTAAAAATATAGAGATATATTTATAATGAAAGTACTTACCTAGAATAGAATAGTTATTCTGAGGGATGTACTTTTAGAAATAGTTTAAAATATTTTCATGCTAAAGCAAAAGAAAGTTAAAGAAGGTAGTGATTAGAAAGCTCCAGGAAAGGTCTTAAAACGTATAATGAACCATAGACTAATTTAGGTTGGAAATGGCCCCAGGAGGTCTCTAGTCCAAGCTGCTGCTCAAAGCAGTCAGTCCTGAGGTCAGCCCAGGCTGCTCAGGGCTTGATCCAGTTGAGTCTTGAAAGCCTCCAAGGCTGGAGACTGCACAGCCTCTTTGAGCAGCCTATTCTTGACTTCAGCCGGCTTGACTGCCATCATAGTGAAAGAGTATTTTCTTATTTCCAGTGGGACCTCCCCTGTCTCAGTTTATGCCTGTTGTCTCTCACCCTCCTGCCTTGGACTGTTGTGGCTGTGTCTTCTTGCTAAACTTACCATAGGCACTGGGGGGCTGCTGTTGCGTCCCCCTGAAGCCATCCCTTCTCCCAGCTGAACAAGCCTCAGCCTCTCCTCACAGGACACCTGCACACCTGCTCCAGCCCCCCAACTATCTTGGCAGTCCTCCACTGAATTTGCTCCAGTTATCAATGTCTTCCCTTCCTGTTCAAGAGGCCCAAAACTGGACACAGCATCCATAGATATGGTCTAACAAGTGATAAGTGAAGGAAATAGTTCCCTTGCCACCGTGTATGTTCCTCATAATACAGCCTCAAATACTGCTACTCTTCACTACTGCCAGAACGTGTTCATCTTTAGCTTATGGTCCACTAGGGTCTTCTCTACAGAGCTGCTCCACAGCCAGTCAGTCCCCAGCCTGTACCAGTGCAAGGGTTTCATCCACTCAAGGCGCACAACTTTGCAATTGTCCTTGCTTTGTTTCTTACGGTTTCTGTCAGCCCATCCCTCCAGCCTGCCTAGGTGCTTCTGGATGGTGGCCATGCCTTCAAGCAGATTGACTGCATGCACCAATTAGGTGTCATCTGAAAGTTCAATGAAGGTGAACTCTGACCTCTTCTCCAGGTCACTGAAAAAGATATTAGACAAGGGAGGTCCTAAGGTAAACCCGTGAAAAAGTCATAACTGGCCTCCAGGTAGAGCATGTACCATTAACCACCCACCCTTTGGGCCTCAGGGCCCAGACAGGTTTTCACCCATCTAGTAGACCACCCATCCAGACCCACCACCCATAATGTTCCAACCTGGATACCAGGATGCTGTGGGAAAGGAAAGAGTACTTCTAGATTTTTTTTTTACTGGAATCCATATTTCTGAACTATTGAAAAAACTCTCTACTAAATGATACTCCAATATTTTTAAGTCACAGATCTATAAATGTTTAGTCTAACAAAAGTAATTTCAATTTTTTTTTATATACATTGTATATATTGTATATATTACATTGTATATAGTGCGGTTTGTTGATTTCTATACAGTAAATAGCGCAGTGTTTCTTCTCTTCCTATCTAGTATAGCAATGAGAGTGAGAAATACTCAAAGAACATGTCATTATCATAGTTTAAAACTACCATAACAAATGCATCATCCTCATATTGATCATAGATGTTTTGAGAATGATTTATATTAAAATCTATTTATTTTGATCCTATCATAGTCTGTGAAACTGTGTAGTGTGTAGAGGTTGGAGAATGGGAGTTTTATTTGGGAGATAACCTGAGCAGTTCTAGCGTATTTGATATGAGAGGCAGGATGGGTTTTCCAAGATATAAAAAGACATCTCTCCTCCTTGTCTTCGTGATGGGTGGCATCCCTAACTGATTTGGTGTCAAGGATGCACAGAACTGTGTTCCTATTAGATTTCAGGAAGCATCTCCATCCTTATACAGTTAACCGCCACAGTTAAAGGTACTTGCAGTTGTGACCTGGAGCCAGGCTGCAGTGAGTGGCCCAAGAGCCGGTTTTGTCAGTGCAGACAAATAGATTTGGGTCAGTGGAGGCTGTCATATGTTCATGCTGAGCCCCTTGTGCAATATGTTTGTTTTAGAGAGGTGACTGGAAACTTGGAAAATATCCTCCCCCCCCCAGCCCTGACCCCTCCACCCCCAAAAAAGCTGGTAACTGCATATCTGAGTTGTGTAGGGTCAGCAGCATCCCACAAACAACTGAGAAGCACAGGAAGTGCTGCTGCCCACTCTTCAGAGGTCCAAGCTCACTAGTGTCAGATTTCAATCACCCCAAATATTCAGCTGCAGCAAGCCGTAGTGAAATCCCCAGGAGAGGGATTTCTGAACATTGGCCACGCTTTTTTAAATATGTCTCTTATTCTCCTTTTTTCAGGAGTATTTTCTATGTTTGCACCACTGTTTTCCTTTCAAGGTTTTTCTTTCTTTTCACATGATATATGTTGTAACCTGAAATGGTTCTAACCAAACACTTCAATTGGGGGAACATAACGTATCGAACCTGGCACTGATTACGTTAAAATTAAGGAATGCAAAATTACATGAGAAATATAGGTATATAAATTTAAAAAATCCTGAGTTTGAGGTAAGAATTTCTTTATATGAAAAGCCCTAAACATAAAAACTCTCACTGGCAGCTTAAGAATTGTATCAAAAGAAAAATCTCAATTTACCATTTACATAACACACAAATATTTATGTGTGTTTGTTTCTTTTTTTAATGTAGAGAATCACTTCATTATTTTTCCTGAACACCACTACCAATCTTATCTTTTACTTTCTCAGAAAGCTTTCCAAATGTTGGGACTGACCGTTTTCACACTGAAGTCCACATAAATACTTTCACTGAGCCTTCTGTAGTGTTTCTCCTGTAAATTGTTAGATGGAATCTGTTTAGACTTTAGACTGTCTCTTCATTGCAGAAACATGTATTTCTCCTTCTTTTCCATTCTTTGCTCACTTCTGACACGTTGTTCTCTTATGTACCACCATTGTTTACAGTGTAATTGTGTAATTCTTTCCTCTGAGTTATTTAAAGTCATATGAAATTTTTCTCCCTAAAATTTTGAATTATTTTTACCAGGATTTTCCAACATGTAAATAAACTGAAGAAAGTCAAGAGAGGACAAATCTGAAAGAACAAAGGTACGTGCTTTAAGGCTCTGTGTCCCAAACTGCAGCCTTTATAACTCCCCTAAGCTGCCACGTAACTTTGGAGCCTCCTGAATTCTTTACTTGTGCATTTTTCTGAGCCCTCAGCATGCTGCCATGCTGGCATGGCTGTCCAGCTTCTCAAATGGAGCAGGCTTAGGTGGAGCTGGGTTGGAGGGAGTGCAGACCGAACCTGCAGCTGTCTTTAGCCACCCGTCCATGTAAAAAACCCAGTATTTCCTGAAGGCTTTAAATTCTTTTTTCCTGGGCATCCCAGAACTAGCTTAATGTGGAGTGGCCCAGCTGTAATTTACATTTAAGCCTAATTTAGATTCATAAGCAAGGCATTCCTCAGTCTGTTTCACCTGAGGGGCTCTATCCAGCTGGCATGCTCTTAGCATGACTAATAGTGCAGGCTGTGCATGAAGTATAGTAGCAGAAGGAGGTGATGGGAGTCCTCATTCATTCCTCCAACAGGAGTAGGCGATGTGGGCAATGTGGGCAGCCTGGGTTCAATCTCTGCCTGCAGAAGGGTTGTTTATGCCCACTTTTCACCCCAATCTTACATTTGAAAGTGATTCTAATATACCTTTCTTCTGTGAAACAGTTCTGCATTTTAAAGGAATATGTACTTATTTCCATAAGTAAATGGAAGGAGGTGGGGAGGAGTGTGCACAGAATTTGTGCCAGAATAGTCACGTTATTTTGGTGTCCTGGGGCAGTCAGAGCTCTCGCCTGGGAAAAGGAGAGGGCTGACTTCTAGTCCTTGCTAGTGGTTATTTAAAAGCTTTAGCTGATGACTGATTAACAAAAAATTCATGAACGTTAGCCTCCTGGCTGTTGTAAATCTCAACTGGATGCCTAATGCTACTCACAGGTTGAAGAGGAAAGGGATGTACCTGCCTCGGTAGGAAGTGTACTTGCCTGCTTAGCTCTCTCCCTCCCTCCCTCTAACAGGTCTTTTATGTCTTTTTTTGGATTTAGACCCTGAATTTAGGCTTCAGTCCTTGCATTCCCAAACTATACTGATACCAAAGAGCATAAAACGAGATTTGCCCTAAGGCCCAGAACCCAGCATATGCATTTAAAAAACTTTGTGTGCACACAACTGGCTATTACAGTGGTATTTGAAATTGAGCAAAAATGGATGTCATTATGCACATTTGACAGCAGCGTGTACAGAGCATGCAAAGAACAGGTCTTGTGGCTGGTGTGTCTCAGTCAGAATGCAAAGCAGCGAATAGGAGAGGCTAAATCAAGATAGTTTGGACTCTTCAGAGTGTTCACATGCCATTTGGTAGAATCACTTTTCTTAAGACTTTTTAACATAAGTGTTCTTGAAAGGCAAAAAGCACTTAAATTACTGATACGTGTGTAAAAGTAAATTTTTGCTTAACAGAATGTGTGTGCTGTTTGTTTTTTTAAAATGCTGTTTAATAAATATTCTTATTAAAGATGTACATTCAGTACATGAAAGATAAAAGAAGTGCCTAATCTTTATAATTTTCCCAGTATAAAACTTGAACAAGTAAGATATTATTGGAAAGCAACTACATCAGAATAAAATTGTAGGTGTTAGAGTAACATTAATCTGGCTCTCTGAATAAGGGCTAGCTCAAGTTATTCTTTATACTGTTCAGAGCATTATCTAATCTTTATACCGTTGACTTCAGGTATAGTTAGGATGGGTGTTTGGCAGTTGATAGGCTACATAACATGGCAGCAAGCTAAAGGCAGATTTTTCTGCATGGCAAAGTCAGTATATGATCTGGAATTTTAGTGTTGTGATGAGACAACCATCAGGGACAGAGATAACATTTTTAAAAGACACTTTTTTTCATTAAAGTGGGACTACACATGTGAAAAACTCAAACATACAGGATATCTGTAGGTTGTAACAGAGTAATTTAGCCAACAGGTTGTTTCTAATCAGATTAAAGCAGAAAAGCTGTGAATTGCGAGGCAACTGAGGATCAAGATGTTGAGAGATTAAGATTTATCACCAAAGTATATTTTCCCAGATTTGAAAGAAACAGAGGTCCTTTTTTGACTTGTAACACCACTGTAAAAGTATCTAAGACAGTCCATTTACTGGATTATCTTGAAACTTCAGAAACTTGAAAGCGTGTTATATGGGAAGTGTAGTACTGCATAAGCCCTCAGACTTCAGCCAGCAAAATAAAAGGGAAATTTAATACCCCAATAGTATTAACATTGTATTTACAGCTGCTGCTGCTGCCCACATGAAAAAATGTTTCCCAGGGGCTGAGATCAAAGGTACTGCCACGGTGTGACATACTATGGGACTACACTATAATAATTTTACAGATTTAACAGATTGTTTCCAACAAAAATGTGTGTGATATAAACTGCAGGTGTTCATAAACAGAGAAAGAAGGATCAAAACTTCTTTCTTTTTTTTTTTAAAACACAGGTTTATTTTTAAATTAGCTACTTTAATTTTAAATTAGCTACTTGTGCAACAGATTCATGTTTGATCTTAGAAAAGTACCTCCTTTATCTATAATTTTCAAGGAACACATATAATCCAAATATCCTAGAATTTTGGTGGGGCCCTGAATCCTGCGTAACTACTAGCCTACTCTTTCATATTAAACCAATAGGCTGCTAGCAGTTTGTTGTCTGTGTTTGCTATGTGTTTTTAAAATTAGTTTTTGTAATGCTGTTAGGTACCTTATACATAAGAAGTTTATATGCAAGTGGAAGGTTCTTTATTAAAATTGAGGCAGAACCCCCACAGTTATTGTACTTTGCAGAATGTCTGGAGGAAACTAGGCTGGTCCTCTTTGTTTTATTTTGCCACCCTGATATAGATGAGGGAGGCATCATATCCAAAAGGACTTAGAAATGGCAGCAGCCTACTTGCCAGATGCTGTGGGTACGTCATCAGAATGGTGCGCAGGCATTTAGCCTCCTGACTCTATTAATGTTAATGGGAGTCAGGCAGTTCAACCTCCATATACCATGCTCCAAACATATCCATTGAAGTCTGGCAAACAAGCCCTGAGGCTTCCTTGTAAAAGTCTTTGAAACTGCTGCTCTTCTGTAAGATTTGTGATGAAAAACAAGCCAGAAAGCTGCCCACTATACAAAGATTTCCATGCAAAAGCTGTGCCTGAATATAGATAGGTCTGATGTTTTGGCATACTACTAAAATCAAAGCACTGTGGGGGGATATGAAAGGTGCCTGTTTCCCATGGGCAATGAGCTGGCTGGCTTTGTAGATGCATCTTCAGGTAGGTATTTTCTTTACCTATTATAACGAAAGCTGCTGAAAAACACCTGAACCAGGCACCACAGTTCACATGCCCAGCCCTGACAAAGCATTGCTGATTTATTGTGTTGTTCTGGTCTGGTGCAAAGTGGTTGTACAGCCAACTTATCTCTCTTCTGGGAGTGTGGAAGGATATTCATGTATTACAGAAGGCTGACCATAAAAATCTCCCTTTCAGCTCCTCTCTCAGTAGGTGGAATGACTGCATCCCTGCTGCCCCCAGTTATGTGAGGAGCAGGAATTGGGGGAACTGCCCTTACAGCAGCTGATCGGCTGGTTACCCGTGAGAGGAGGAGACTCACACATCTGGGAATAGGGCCTCAGGGAGCTCATTCTTCATGCCTTCTGCCATGTGTGGTCTTATCTACGGTGAAGTCTGAAGGTAATATTTATTCCCACGTAGATATTGCAACAGGATCACAGATGGTGCAAAAATGGTTTCTGGAATGCAAATAAAAAGGGGCAGGAAGCCAGCCTCCATTGCTTTCTTACTTGCATCACTGCAAGTTTGAATTTGTATTACTTCCATCATCAGAGCTACTCACTATGAAGCTCCTAGGACAAAAGAGTCAAGTTCTTTCTTACTTCCAAAGACACCTCAAATTCCTTGACTTTTCAAATAGATAAGTGAAGATAGATGGTTCCAGGTTAAGCCAGTTTGCAGTTACTTTCATGCATGCTCAGAATCACCAAGTTTTTAACAGTGGCCTATTTTTTCACTTCCTGTATTCCTGCAGCTCTGTGGTCCCCTGCAGACTGGGCTGCCTTCCACAAGCCATAAAAGAACTTGAGGACTGCCCTGATTTAGGCTTTGTTTAAAATTTTCCTTGACTGCAGTTATTGGCCAGAAGTGTAGCAGTGCAGGGTGGCAAAAAACACCCACATCACAACTAAGAATCTGCCCCCAAATTGCCTGATTTTAATCAGGTACAGTGCAAGATATGTCAGGTAACAGATTTCCTGTTAGGAGAACTTGTTCAATTTTTTTGTGGTAGCACAGAAAGTTATTCCACTGTTTACTTCTTTGTCCTCATTAACACAAGGTAGCTTGCAGAGAAAATATGTGGCTGGATAACTGAACTTCATGCTTCAGGGTATAACGTGATCCCTTCAGAGAAATAGGTCTCTCCTCACATGCTGCTTGTGCCATTGCACAAGCAACAGTGCAGTGTTGTGTGTGTGCTGAGAGAGGAGCCAGCAAGACTGAGTTAACTAGACCTCTCACATTACTCACTGACTGCAGCAGGAAGCTGGAGGACAGATGAGACCGAATGTGGAAAGGTCCGTGTGGCACACTGTGTCCCTTGCCACCATGGCAGGCCACGTTTCCACCTCTGCTACCCTAATCTGCAGGGTCTGTTTGTCTGTCTGTCTATCAAAATGCTCTTTATTTGCTTCACCAGCAATTTTACTCTCTAGAGAGGTACCGTGTCTCCACAAGGAAGATATTGCCACTCTTTTACGTGTAAATAGTCATTCTATTTTTAACTTTTCATTTTTTTCTTGACTCAACACATAAATTGTAGTTTATATTTTTCTGCTGCTTCATGCTTTTTTCTGGTTTCTACAAGAAACGTGGTGAACTAATATTTCAATGAATAATATTTTTAATTCTTCAGGAAACCAATTAAGGTTTTCAGAGGCCTCTAAGCTTTACATGTGGCTTTCAAGGATGGTGCATAGCTTTCTATGCGTGTTTTAGAAGTGTAAGCTTTCTCTTCCAGAATAAATAAAATGCAATTCAAAAAAACCCAGACAAACCCTTTATCAGCAAGAACAACCATAATGAAACTTTTTACCTGACTTCCTAACATTTGGATGATTGAAATTGAATGAAACCTCATACAAATTTAAAAATGAAAAATTATAAAGCTAAGAATAGACTTGACTTGTTTATGCTGTTTTTCAGCAAACTATGGTTATTCATCTGAGAGATAGTATGATTTTAAGATTGCGTTCAAAACAAATTTGCTTTCTTTTTGCTAAGGATACTGGTTGGCAAAGTGTACAGACTCAAAATAATACTAATATTCCTGCAGCAGAGAATGTGATGAAAAGCCACCTGTGGGCATACGTTGTATGTTGATCCACTCTTATTCAGAGATGGCACATGTTACAGTCTGACCCCAACTAGCAAGATTCATTTTTAATTCAATGGCTCACAGAGAGGTATGATGACAACAGAGATTTTTAAATCATGTTTTCCTCAAAATCATAGAATCATAGAATCATAAAACCATTAAGGTTGG
>NW_009219053.1:0-308 GCF_000690835.1 Fulmarus glacialis
GGGCGATGGCACAGCCCCGCAGGGATCCGGGGGGATAATTTTCCCTTCCTGAAGAATTTCACAGGAATAGCTGTCGCGAAAGGCCAGCGGCTTCGGTTTCAAAGGGATGCTGGTGCTGGGGCCGGATGTGCTGGTGAGCAGGTGGAGGATCCATCCTGGGAGCACCCCACGCCGGGCACCCCGTGGGGTCGCAGGCTGGCACCCACCCAGCCAGAGGGCCAGCTGACCCCTGCCCTGGCCACCATCTCCCTGGGGACACCCTCCTGTGCACCAGCAAGAGCGATCCTCGAGCCCAAACCCTTCCTACC
>NW_009219053.1:719-1156 GCF_000690835.1 Fulmarus glacialis
GCGCGGGGCGCCGGGGTGGCACGGGGCGGGCAACCCACGCCTGGAAGGGCACCGTGGGCACGGCAGCACCAGTGGCATCAGGCAAGGCCGGGAGTGCTGAGCACCCCAGGCCTACAACCTGGGGGGTTCCGCTGGCTCACAGCCGGGCGCTGACACCCCATCACTTGCTGCTGAGACACCCAGACCCTGGCATGTGTCCCCTGAAGGACAGAACTGTCCCCTCCTTCTCTCACCCCACTGCCATCTGCGCTCCCAGTGTCCCGGCAGGCCCAGCATGGGCTGGCACACTCCCCAGCCATGCCAAAGGGTCCTCCCATCCAGGTCAGGGCCCGACCCGATCTCCCCATCCCAGGGAAGGAAACCTCTTCCCAAATGCCGCGGTGCCCCTCAGGGCAGAGGGATGACATCCCTGCCCGCCCAGCTGTCCCCAGCACAAC
>NW_009219053.1:1178-1819 GCF_000690835.1 Fulmarus glacialis
TGCGCCTCTGCACCACCACCGAGGGGGTTGCAGAGACATTTCCTGCAGGAGCCGGGAGTTTTTTACCCTTTTTCCCCTGGGCGTGCGGTTTCGGTAACTCGAGGAGCCACGAGAGCCGCTGCCTGTGTCTGCCTTCCCTGCCTGAACAGGCAACTGTGCGGCTGCGGGCACTGGAAGGTGCTGCAGGCGAGGTGACGGGGCCGCAGTGCTGGGGATGCTGTGCTCAACATCCAACCCCCCCGCCATCCCATCGTCACCCCCTGGGGCCTCCACCCACGCAGTGGGGTCCCCCGGCCATCCCGGGGAGGTGGCAGGCAGCTGGGTGACACTAGTGCCCCCGGGCAATGCCGTGTCCTGAGCTCCCTGGTCATCTCCTGTCCTTGGGTCCCCTGCATGTGTTTGCAGTGACAATCCCAGCCCATGGTGCAAGGACACCGCGGTCAGGGCTCAGGGACATGGGGTGACACAAATTCCCCAGGGACGCTAGTTGCAACCTGGTCACCCCGCAGCTGGGGAGCTGTGGGCACCCTGCAACCACCGCAAACTGGGGGTGGCATGGAGGGACAGTCCTGCTGCTGGCCAGCCCACCTCCCTGGCCACGGCCACAGGGTCCCCGGGCTGCGACACCCCTGTCAACGCAA
>NW_009219053.1:2172-2493 GCF_000690835.1 Fulmarus glacialis
GCCATGGCCTGCCCCCAGCCACCTCGCTCATCTCTACAGATCCCTCTGGGGGGAAGACAGGACCCAGGTGAGCCTTGGCAGCAGGTGTTCACTCCGACCCCTACTGATGGCAGCAGGCGTTCACTCCAAACCCTACTGATGGCAGCATCTGCAGTTTGCAGCAGCTGCCTGATGAAGGCAGGCGAAGGGCTGGAGCTCCCTCCCAGCTGGCTCAGGCCTGGGAAGAGCAGGTCATGCAGCCGCCAGACCGGGCCATGGGGCAACCGTCTGCCCCCCAGCTGCCCTTCAGTGCCCACCCCTGTTTCCTGGCAGCCCAAGGAC
>NW_009219054.1:0-4293 GCF_000690835.1 Fulmarus glacialis
AACCTTAATGATTCGATGATTCTATGATTTCTGATATCAGTGCTGGAATTTGAGTCCCTGAGCTACATCCTTACACAGAGGTAAATACATATATGTACCCCATAACTATGTATAAGACAATGTGCTGGTGAATAAACTTCATATATGCAGAATTTAGATTGGTTCCCTCCCCATTTCCAAAATGTATGTGCTAATTACAAGTTAGCACGTTTCTATCAGGAACGTAAAATGTACCTTTCCATGACATGCAGGAGTCAGTTTCTCATTATGCTCTTTTCCTTTATTGGAGTCCCATTTAGGATATTTGCACAAACCTTTGATTGAAACAAGAGGCTGTACTTACTGTCATCAAATAACAGCAGGTGTCTCATTCTACAACTCAAATGTGGAATGTGGCCACATTACAGTCTAAGACTATACTTCATCCTTTTCGGCCAGCTTTTTTCTAACACTGTCACTCAGGGTGCTTTCCAATGGCAGGGTTTTTTTCTGTTTGTTTGGTGGGGTTTTTTTGTGGTGTGTGTTTTTGTTTTTGTTTTTTTTAAAAAAAACCAAATCCTAGATAGCTCCACTGAAGTTACAGCTACACAGCCATGCTTTAATTTTGGTAGAGCCTTCCTTGCTTTTTTAGCCCCAGCAAAAAATCATGAGTAGCAAGACAGTGTATTTTTTCTTTTCCTAGTAGGCCAACTCCCTGATATTTTTGTCCAAATTAAAAGTTATCTAGATCAGTGTTCACAGATCTGAAGTATTATGGAAAGAATTATAGGAATCATTGATACATAAGAAATATCTTATGGAGAATACTCTTCAGAAAAAGCAATATAATTTATTTCCAGTTGTAACAAGTCCAGAAAGTTACATTGTGATTTTGACAAGTTACCTGAAAGGAAACAGTAGCCATCCTTGTATATCTGTAGAAGCAATATGAAATATGAACAAAGACAGTGATTGTTTTGGGCTTTATTACCCACTGAAAGTCAGCCCATCTAATAAAGCTAAATCACTCTCAAACACCATGGTTTGTGGCACACTGGGGGGGTCTGCTGACCACTATCTCGTCATGCTGGTTTGCTTCACATCCAGCAGCATTAATATACAGCTAGCTAAACCACCTCTTCTGGAAAGTGTTAGAGGCTGGCATCATAAGTGTCTTTGATCTATAGGCAATCACAGACCTTGAAGTTGTAGTGTAGTTAGTATGCTCATCATTCAGGCTAAATAAAAAGCCTGAAACAAAACAATTAAGCTTCTTTATGGAGTGAGATAAAGAAAATAATAGATGATACCATTAAAGATATTGAGCTACGTGGCAATAACAGAGCAAGAACTAACTGGGAAAGAAAAGCAGTACTTCCCAAGTGACTAATTCCACACACAGGAGTGGGCACATGGGTAGGTCTGAACAGAGAACATCAGGGGAAAAAAACCCAGGAACTCAAGGAGAAAGCTCCAAACTCAGGAGAAGACACTAAAAAGCATGAAGCTGAGGAGGCACTGGGATGCCTAGAAACTGCACCAAGGAAAACATCTACTCTATTCAGGGAAACAGGATAACTTATACACACTTTATATATATAAAAAAAAAAATTATCTGATAGTGCTAGTTTTTTTTTGTAGTGGAAACCACTCAGAGCCATGGTTGGATATTGATTGTCTCAAGGATTCCCAAACCTGCTTTTCTCGAGTAGTGGCAATGGCCAGCCATGGGTGATGCTAGGGGAAGGGATGGTGGTGCTCAGTACATATATTGCTGGTGGCAGTTATCAAGACCAGCCCTGTACCAGATGACACATATACAAATCAAGTATGCTTCTCCACCCCTCTAACTGTACTCTCCAAGCACACATCTTTATGCCCTCCCCAACAGCAGACCCTTACTCAGCAATACCTGACTTTAACAATCACACTTTCAACCACTTCTTGTTGCATTTCCCTAGCATATGACCTATCTCCAGCTCTGCACTCCTGCTCTGGAATCAGTCCTAATCCAGCCATGCATTGGCTTGGCCATAAAGTAAGTACTGGCACTATGCACAGGTGCTTATAAGACTAAGACGACAGCTCCTGACTGCCTGCACTAGTCATGATGTACAGAAACTGAAAAGTACATTCCAGCTTTCCCCTACCTGCTGTCTGAAAAGGTATCATATGCTAGCAGCATGAAAATTGCATCAAGTTTATTTCAAATTCCTTATATTTTTCAGCCAGCTGCGAATAACAAAGCATGCATTCAGAATTAGTTGCACATGAATCTGTATAAGGTTCTTTTCCTCCTCGTATTCAGGCACAGTGGCACTTTCAACACCACCTTCGCTTGTTTATTCTGCATTAGTCACAATCAGATAAACTGCTTAGGCTCCCCTTTAATAGGCTTCTCATACAAATCACTTTTTAAAAATCTTTTCCTGGCTGTGGGCTGTTCAGATGCAATTACAGCTTAGCTCCTAAATTTTACTTTACTTTAGTAAGGTCCTGATTTTGAAAAGAATCTTATTTAGGGATTAGAAAGCTTGATGATTTTGATATTTAAAGCCAAATCACATACTACTCAAAGATGCCTCTACTGAAGTTTTTCTTGCATCTTTCTGGAATTCAGCACTTGGACAGAACCAAAGCACCTCCAGCAGGTTTTCCACTCTGGGATTTGTTGCTTACTAACTGAAAACCCGTGTGTTTTTATGATCCTGAAGAACAACAGTACTTTAGCAAGTCCAGCTAAAATGAAACAAGTCAGGTTGTTTTACTTCTTCAGCAGGGAAATGCGTTGTGAAGCAGCGAGGTCACAGCTTATGAGGCCATATTGCAGAACTGCAACCAGACCCATTAATAAAAGGAGAAATGGAAGTTCATTGTAATTTACTGACTCTTATACGAAGCTGTATTCCAAAGAGTTATTCTTAATGGCAGAATCAGAAGACTTTCCACTACCATTACTGCAGTATTTCCAAAAAAATATTCAGACACATCTACAGAGATTACTGCTGTTAGGACCTTTGAGGTTTTTTTTCTGGTGGTTTTTGTTTGTTTGTATGTTTTCTTTTTTTAAACGTTTTTTCCCCTCAGGTCTTCTACCATCACATTACCAAGAAAATACAGAATACGGAAAACAGAGTTTGGCTAATTCCAGTACAAAACATAAGAGGCAGTCAATTAGTGAGACAGTAAGTCAATCATATTTCTCTAAAGTAAAGTACCACCTGAGAAATAAAATATTGCAGTGTAAGCTGAAACAGAAAAGAAAAGCTGTTTAATTGTTTCCTACTTTCTTTAACTTATCACAACACTTACTGAAAATTATTTGGATACATATTAAAAATTAAGGAAGGATTACAATAGGACCCTAACTGCCACAAAAGCTCTACTCCCGCTGGTAATAACATAGTTATTATGCCTCTTATAATATTCTTTATCAATGTGGCGGTGTGTCAGTGGGTCAAATAGATTTATGCTTTCCTTAATTTTGTTCTTTCCTGTTAAACTGCCATTATGATAAGACTAGCACTTTGATAAAAAAACTAAACATCTTTATCTGAAGGCAGCAGTGAAATCTGAATGAACTATGCCATACTTGTATAAGTAATCACAACTAAATTACTAATACTGCTCCACATCTGAGAGTTGATGGAGAAATACATAAGAGCAGATACCTGCTCAGAGACCAATTTGTGTAGTTCGTGGGTCCCCAAAAAACCAAAAAAGCCACTGACAACTCACCCAGCTAGAATTAATGTTTTTCTATAACATATACCATTTTCCCTCTGGCTTTTGATAGTACATTACAGGTAAAGAGCGATTGCCTTTTTTATATATATTATGACTATAGGGTGAGCAGGTTCAAAGAGCATAACATATTGAAAATTAGTCATCTTCCAGATTAATGAATTCATACATACCGGTGGAAAGCTAGAAAACAGATCTTTTGGACAGCTGAAGGATTCCAAAAAGCATATTATGACCCAACTTGAAGATATCAACCTATAAATCTGGGGGAAAAAATCCTAAACTTAGTGCCATCACCTACTGCATTGGACATGCATCTACTTTCTCGGGCAGAGTTTCCTATTAGAATTTTAATTGGGTAGAGAGAAATTAAATACAATATTTGGAATTATGGAAACCAAAGAAACATATACCTTTTGTTCAAACAGATATATATCCAACTGTTGACTAAATACAAAAAAGTAACTCACACAGGAACTGCATTATTGATTTCTTTTTCCTTATGAGACAAAGCAGAGTTATAAAAATAATTGTTTTCACATGGCTTTGCTATACTTAAATTATTCCTGC
>NW_009219054.1:4313-27251 GCF_000690835.1 Fulmarus glacialis
AGTACAGAAAAAGCCTCTTGGGTTTAATCTAAGCCTTACTGAACATTATTAGATCATATCTATTCAATTAATGTTTCTTTCTGTGCACTATACATAGCCTAAATTCTGTCAACAGCCAAAGAAGTTGGTCATTCAGGTTCCACATGCAGTACTATTTGTGGATACCCCTTGGAATCTATAAGCCAGAAAGCATTATATTTAAACTACAAGTGCCCTGAGTTAATATGATACAAGGAGACCAACTGTGTTACATCTCTAGGTTTTTGCCAAGTGTAGTCCAAATTTTTCTGTGGTTTTAGCAAGTGCTTTATCCATTACATGCAAACCCCATATCTGACCGCTGTTTTGGCACCACTAATTCAATGAAACTTGAAGCTGAGAACAAGCTGATAATCTAACTTTCAGTTGTGAGGTAGAATTCATTCTGAAGCATACAAATATTTGCTATAAGCTACAGTGAGTGACATTAAAGTGTCCAATATACCAAGACTGAAGGAATATATGAAAAGGACTTGTGGAAGGCAGTCACCACAAAACATATTATTTGATACTAGTGGAGACATGTCCTTCATGATGAGACATGGACAAACTTGCTGATGCATGAGTTTAAGTTTGTTTTCTGTTTCATAGATCTGTAGCTGTGCAATGCAGGCATGAATGCAAGAGAAATGTTTCAAGATGGTGACCTCAGACATTTGTGAGAGGAGTCTCTTAACAATTAAGGACTTCCAGAATCCTGTCATCCCAATCTGAGCGTTATCTTTGGCCTCTACTTTAATACAACATCCTGCCATAATTAATCAGCAATATTTCCGAAAAAGAAATTGCAATTTATGTTGAGATGATATGAGCAGAGATGCTGCTGGGCTGTTATCAGTGGCTACACTGAAGGGCCAAAAGGCAGAATTCATAGTCTGTTAGAGCAGAGCAAGTAAGCACACACACTGATGAGAAAATAGGGACACCTGAGCTGAAGCTGATGGGGAGGAACCAACATTTGAGAATTTCAGAAGCTTCACTTGACATTGAGGTCTGTGATCAAGGATCATCAGGGAACCAACATCAGCCAGAAATTACTGGAAAGAAAATAAATATACCGTGAAAAACTAAAAATCAAGATCAACCAGAAAGGTACAATCATGAACAGAACTGTCAATGTAATTAAAAAACAGCAACTAGAATTTGGTGCAGGGTCATGACTTGAGAAAGAAATTCTGTTTGTTGGCACATATTACTTACAACTGTGCTATGCGCACAAATAAAATACTGACTACCACACAGTACTGCTAAGCAGCATATCACGAAGGCCACCAAAACAACTTGGAGCGTGCTTATTTCAGAGAGAAAGGTTCTTCCCCTATAATTCCTTCTCTCTTGGTTTCTTCAAGATGTCAAATACCAGACTAGGTGAAGATTCCTGTGTTACTGACCTTGGTGCATTGCCATGCAACATAGACTTTAATGCAAGGGGAAGTGCCTTCAAGACAAGGCTGCACGAAGATATGCGATATAAGCCACTTGATCACTAGCATTTCATTAAGATCTCTGTAGCCCCCCTCATCTGCATGCCCTACTGTTACCTCTGTTCTGACAAAAGAATCAGAACTCACATGAAGTAAACCATAATCTGCTTTCTCTGACAGTCACCCTCCTGTTCCTTTCCATAGCTGTGCATGCAGCTGAAACTCCATACGTAATAGAAAGCATGGAAAGATACCAGAAAGAGGAGGACAGAGGAACCCCAGGTTGTTGTTCTGGCTAGAGAAGGACCGGTTAAGCAACATGGTCTAAAATAACTGGATGAGATACCAAGGAAAGTAATAGTAAGCAAGATATCACGTCAGATGGAAAATTCAGGTTCAACAGTATGTCCGTTAGTAGTCCCATGTTACTATGGAAATGCAGTGTGACAATTTAAATATCTGTGGCACCATCTGAAATTTTAATCTGCTTTCAGAAACATTCACAAAGTTAGTAGTAACATCAAAAACATGCATGTTTGTCACTTACAGTTGCTGATGCTGTGCACTTAATCTGCACAGTACCATTCTTTCCACATTTGTCAATATATATATTCAAATAATATATTAATATTTGTCGGTTGACTATAAATCCTTCTTCACTATGCAAAGCAATTGAGGTACAATGGAGAGAAGCGTAAGAATGAATGCATGAGTAAGTTTCCAGAATTCAGAAGTTCGACTGAGCACAATACATATTTATTCTATGAAGTTATGTTGACAAAAACAGATTTTTTTTTTTTTTTTAAATATAGTGGGTTATCTCTCTCCTTTGATCTGCTTTTTCAACAGCAAGCATTTTTATTCACCCATTTAACATATTTTACTTAACAGCTTCAGTTGAAAGATCTGCAACTGTAAATACTCCCCGACGCAGTTAAATGTTGTTTTTGTTAATATAATATTTTTAATGCTTACTCATGTATTTCATAAAGTGTAACAAAAAAAGAGGCTAGTATAGAATGTGTCACCACCAATGAGTGTGCTGGCACAATGGTTTTTTCCTCTCTTGATTATTTTGTTTTCTCATAGAAATTTTAAAAAGCCTACTTCTGTCTCCTGAGGCACTATCACAACCAGACACCCTTTAGTCAGACATGTTTGCTGAAGGTGCCACAAGCCTGTTTGTGTAAATTACACATTTTATTGACTAAGTATTTCATAATTCCACTAAATAAAAAAAAAAATTAGCCAATTTCTTATCAGACTCCTTGTTACTGACTTTTTAATGAACATTTTACACTTCTAGCTGAGTATCACAGGACACTATGACAGTTGTAGAGGTCCTGAACAATAAGCCATGTTCTTATTTACAATTTCCATTGATCAAGATGTCACCTAAGTGAAGAAGAAAAAGCAGATGCATTCCCCGTTGGATTTTATGCATTAGACAGAAATGGCAGAGAAGATCCGAGGTAGATACAGGGGTGCAGTGAGCATTGTGCTGAAATAGCCTCCAGAAATCAACAGAAATTTCTGCAATTCTGCCACAGGGATACTGAGTGATCAATAGGTATCTAATTTAGTTGTCTCTAAAAATCCATTTGCATTCCCATTTCAAAGATAGATACCTATACTCCAGTAAGTTTAATTTTAACTGTATTTTGATGACTCCTTTCCCCTAAAAGGGAGATCTTGTGCAAGTGGTTTTAAGTGCATTAAAAAAAAAATCAGTTTGTGTTTGTGAGTTGCTTTGAAGTCTGCTTTTAAATAATGACGAGCCTGTTGTGCTCCATCCATTTAGCTACACTAAAAAAAAAAAGTCACTGAAATTAAAGATTCTATTTATAAGCTTCCAGCTATGAAAGTCTTCTGTTGTTTTGATTACTGCATTTTCCTACAGCACCTCTTGCAATTGTTGCATTAACAGTGCATGGGACAGATAAGCTGCTCTGTTCTACACTCCACAGCGTGCAGAGCAAGCGGATCCATACTTTCCACACAGACAAAACATCTTAACAGGTAGAATGAAGAACTGATGACTACTCTTCAAGGTACCACAGGAAGCAGATCACACTTTTGGCCTCTGAAAGGATAACAACTGCTGGCTGTGCAATAGTGTTTGGGAACGTCCTAATGTGTTGACTGAAACATTTAATTGGTTTCAGGCACATGTCACCTAACTCATGAGACATCACCATCATCTTCAGACACTGTTGGTCACTAGATGATGGAAAGACAAGGTGAACCTCTGCTTGCATTATATTCTGCAAACCACTGTACTTTATAATATGTTGTAGGGACTACTTAGGCAATGCTCACATTTTATTTCTGTCCTCTTAAACCATATAGGAAAATGTTTCCAACTATACTTAAAACAAGAAACAATACATTTCTTCTATAAAATCCAAATTCGAAGTTGTTACAAACAGATTATAAACCATGCTTTTTCTCTAATCTACAAGAGCCTGCTTGCTTCTTGCTTCATTGGAAAACTAATTTCTAACAAAGTTAGCTATGTAGTCTGCAAGTGAGAATACATTTGTTTAAATGCAGAAATAGTGAAGAATAAATACTGAGATTATGAAGTGAAAGATGGTAAAGATTAAAAGTGCAGCAACAGACTCATCAAACTAAGTGCACCTAAAAAATGAATGCATTGCCTTAATAAGTACATAACTGTATGCAAGACTTTCATTAGAGCTTTTGAAGTTTCTTTTAATTTTTTCTTGGACAAAAATTAGTGTTCCACATGGTAAGTATTTCAACTAGATAATCAATAAGCTAATCTAAAATTTTGTACTCATGGACTGAACATAGAAATCAGCCAGCTGAAGTGCTACATTATGTTTCCAGCTTATAGTTTCCTCCAATTAAGAATATATAAACCTCTTCACAATTCCATTAAACAATTAAGTCACAAGAATTGTAGCTATAGAAACCCTGCCAACTTAATTTCTTCATTATTTCATGTTTTTGTCTCATTGTTTAATCATCCTTGAAAATAATACAACATAGACCATAATCAGTTCAGTGAAATGATATATGAGCTGTAGGTGTTGCTCTGGACAAAGATAATATTTGACTCTGGGGAAAGTAGTGTTTTTCACCTGCGTGTGCTAGATGAATTAGAACTGGGAGCTTTTAACTGATGCTTGCAGCAAAGTAGACCTTTAGCTTTTTCTTTTAATCTATAAATCTGAGAATTTGTTTTCACGTAGTCTTATTTTTCTTCAAATGCTGCCATACAGGCACAAAATAATTTTCTGCTGTAGCATGGGCTTTCCATGGAAACCATCCACTGAGCAAAAATATAGTTCTGCAAATTCCACCCAGTTTACTTTTATTCCAAATAACTTGATATGGCACTAATTAATCTGAGAGTCCAAAAAATAATTTAGCATGCTGAAGAAGACTAGATGTAATATCAAAGAAAACTTACTACATTTAAAATAATTTTATTGGCAATATTTTTTTGTTATGTAACTTATTTTGAGCAAAAGAAGAGACAAAGTAATTTACAGTTCCATAGAACATTTGAAAACTGTGAGAAGGATAAATAAAGTCTAAAGAGGTAATCTGAAATGTTAAACACCTCCAGTTTATCAGTTTTCTGTTCTATAAAGACAGGTACAAAAGATTACTATTTCAAAGAGCAATTTGGATGCTTACTACAGACATTTATTGTGTTTCAATTTCGCTAATTCTAATTATGCTTAAAAAATAATCTTCATAACAATGAAGTCCTTTACTCAAGATAGTCCTTTGTTTTCCACCATTATTTTTAAAAAGAATCTTTAATCACAGAAGGTCAATAGCTACTGCAGAAACACTGTCCTAGGGGGCATAAGCCTTTCAGTTTTGAACTATATTCCACTCTATTTCCAGTGCCACAATAAAGCATACATCAAGAAAAATACAACTATAGAAACGTATGTTACAGTTTTTATATTATTAGACTGTAAGTCCTGACCGATCTCTGCCTTGCTGAAAAGGAGAACTCACAGGCAAGAAACAGCTGGGAGAAGAGAGACCTGTCTAGAAGAGCAAAGTCACATTAATGGCACTTTGTAAGAGTGCCATGCAATACAGGGATGGTGCAATCAATTGGTACACTATGGTTTTAGGGGATGGACTGACTCTAAACAATAAGGAGATTTTTGGCTTCTCCTTGGAGGCCATATACTTCAGAAGTCAAGGCACTACTTTAATACAGCTCTGGTGTGTGATACACTGCATTTGATTTCAAGACACTTTGCAGGAAGAACAGTAGAAATATGGATTTGTTGCTAAAATGGTTCTTAAATGCAACAATTCCCATGATAAGTAAGTGCTGTCAGAGTGGAAGCTTAGATGCTCCTACAAAACGCTGTGCTTCCTGCCTCTTTACAAGAGCGTACGGGCTGAGCTCATCCAGGCAACTGGGTACTACTATGTAAACAAGTTTATTGTTGCAATGAGAAAGATACAGGCTGACAAGTCTTTGCTATTTTCAAACACTGGTTTTATGCTTCATTCTACTACTGGTACATGACTAGACATAAATGAATAAGGTTCAGTCTCAAACTTCCTGTGAGCTTAATGTTGCAATGACTTGAAACTGATTAGGATCTGATCCTGAACTAGGCACTTTTAACATCTCTGCAATGCAAAACAGAAGTTCAGCTGAACCTATTTAAATAGTTTTTTGATTTGCTTTCCCTGGTACATATCAACAAATGCTGAGATGCCATTAATACTGGCACATCTAAACATTATTTATTACAAAGTCCCATTTCCCAACTGGACAGCTCCACATTTCCTGTGGTCACCTAATTAATGGGTGTCTATTAGACCCATCTGCAAATCTTACCGGGTAATACTTTCACAAAACTAAATCGAGCTTGCCACAGCAGAAATGATGCAGCACTGTGGGTACAATTAACTATATAGAGACATACTTTATCCTAAGCCTTAGGCGTAATCAATAATGAGTTTCTTTTCTGAGATGTTATGGGGTTATAAGCACAAAATGGTAGGCTTGAATTGCTTAAGTTTTGATGACCTTTTTCTATTTGGATCCTAACTCTCAGCAAATATGGAGCTAGACAAAATTTTATTACACAATAAAATTCCCTACCAATTCTAAAATTAAAAAGCTTAACTGCCTAAAATATAAAGCACTATCTTGTCTGTGTAAAAATTTAATAGCTAAAATATTAATAAAACAATATGAGAACCAACTAATATAATCTCTGTCCGTTATTTCTCTGTATACACAGGACTATTCTTTAATTTTTTTGAGACACTAAATTTAGGCAAAAGAAGCATATTCTGATTGGCTGATAAGGATTTGAAGCTATAGCTCCAGCCCAGCTGACAGTGCAAGTCTTCGCAAATCCACTGAAGTCAGCGAACACTTATGTCCAACCTCACTGTGAGCATGCAAGCAATAAAATCACCACATCTACTTTGAGATTAATTTTCACTAATTATTTCACTACTTGTTTCAAGGATTTGTTTTCAGTAATCTCCCAGACAGGATTTTTCTTAGCTAATTTTCTTAAGTAAAGAGCTTTATATTGATGGAAAAAAAAAAATTAAAAAAAAAAAAAAAGAGTAACCGGTTAGCATATTCTTATTCCATCAGTATTTCCCTCAAATGCATTTAGAAGTTCCTCCTCAGACACAAAATTTGCTGCCAGGAATGGGTTTCACCTCGCCTCACCTACCTGTAGCTACTTAAGCATAAGCATGCGGTATACGCTAGCTGTTTAGGCTCTTAATACTGTGTAGAGAGAAGAAAGCATATCCCCAAACAATAATCTCACTTGTTTTAGGTGATAACGTGTTGGATATCAATTGCCCACAGAAAGGATCTAGACAGCTTTCAGGCTAAATAAGTGTAATCATCTAAAAATCAACAGAAGAGACTAAAGAATATATCCTAGTGTTCAGGACTCTCCCCCAGGTGCACTTTCCCACAACCCATGGGGTCATTTCTCAATCTCCAACCACCTCCTACTTTCCTAGAAACATGTATTCAGGTGGAACATTGAGATTTTTAACAGATGAGATATTCAAAACTGTGCTGGTGTGCCAACCAAACTGTTCTTCATCCTTTTAACTCTAAAGGGGTCACAAGCAAATTGTTCTTATATTTACAAACAATTTTGTTGCAAGTGTAAGGAAATAATATTAGACTGTACAATTTATTACCCAATACTTTAGAAGCCAAACTATTTAAGTAAAAGCCTAAAGGTGATTCCCTTGCAAGACTATAGTGAGGGGGGAAAAGCCCACAAAGAAAGCTAATTTCAAATCTAATTTCAAAATTCGCAATGTTCGTGCCCTTTCCAAGGTTACACAGCAAGACACATGAAATCAGGGAATACAGCCTGGAGCACAGTAGGAAAAAAAGATTGGTATAGGCTGTGAATAAGCTATGAAAGCAATTAGCAAATGTGTATTATGTTGCATTAGGATGCATGCTGTATAAGAGGGCAGGCAAAGCTGACTGTACTTCGACCCAAACTGCTGGAACTATAGAGCTATATCCAACTGTATTATGGTGTTATTAGTTGTGGCCTGCCAGCTGCAATGGTTTGCTTACTATGTTTCTAGAATAAAGGAAACATGAGTAATGGTTCTAAAGATTAGAGGAGTTAGGACCAATGCAGACTTGGAAAAAAAGAGCAAACAAATATGTTTGGAGGTGGGAGACAACTCCAAAGAAAATGAGTAACTTGACAGACAACGATATATAAAGTACTTCAGGAAATCTCATTAAGTTCTGTGAATCCCCTATCGATACAGACCAAGGAATATTTATTACTGAAAATCCCCTGGTTCACCCCTAAATGTGTGAGTGTAAATTGGTTTACTTTTATATCCTCATTCAGGTATGAGATTAGAACAGACTAAAATGCTCCTCCACAGTGACAAGCCATTTGAGCTTCCCAGCTTTCCTCTATGTTTCTTACATGGTTGTGCGGAGCTGTGAGGTTGCATAGAGAAAGAGGTTTTTAATGGATATTTTAACTCAAAGTTGACACAGAATGATGAATCCCATCTTCCAGTTCTACGAAAATCTAGTAATCCCCAAAGAATTTCCCCAGGATGAGATGGTCCCCAGGTAACATAGTACTGCTGCATACACTACCCCCACTTCCTTCACAGTGTAATTATACTTTGCTATGCCCTAGAAAACCTCCCCTTCCAAGTGGACTCTTGGGAACACAGGCAGCTGAGCATAAAATTGAGCAGCCTAGAGGCTACTCTAATTAGGATGGGGGATCCATCTTGACCCCTGCTATCACCAGAATTACAGAAGCTTACTTCAGCTACTGACATATATTCAACCTCACTTTGCCACTGTTAGGACAGAAGGCTATCCGAGGTGGTTTTACAGAGCACTTCTAGGTCGGCTCAGAACACCGTGCAATATCTGCTATCTACTATAACACATAAACCCTATGAAGCAGAGTTGATTCAGTGATGGCCATAATTCAGAATTTTCTTCCTGTTCTGTTTTGGCATCATTTTTTCTGTTTACTTCATATGCAAGGTAATTTATTATACTTTTCCCACTAAACACCTTTGACACCACAGAACTTAGTTCTCAAACTGTATGAGATTTTCATTAAATAACATTTCAGCTGAAGTTGTAAACAGAATTATTTCATGTAAATTTGAGGATGGAAGGATTCCATAGTGAAGTTACTTTATTTTATTGGTGTGTGCTTATTTCATTACGCAATACTTGTCTACGTATTGTCTCATTTCCATTTCAGATTTTAAAAAGACACCGAAATTTCAGTATCTTAGGAAGAAAAATATAGGAGGTTTCAGTCTGCTTTAATATCTTGAGCTTTTCTATGAATGTTTTCTGAGAGCAGATTATAGGGCAAATTAAACATTCACAGTCCTACAAAGACCAAAACTATTTCAAAGAGTAGTAGTTTATTCCCTTGGTTAATATCTATGTGGCAGATACTAACTTTACTTAGGACCTAGTCTTCAGGATTTATTCACCAATCATAAAAGCTACCTTGTCAGTGTTAATATGGTTATACTACATATACACAGTTCTTGCAAGAAAATTGATACCATTCATTACCTACAACGTGTTTTCAAAGCTTGGCAGTTTGTACAGTACAGCAGAAAACCCACCATCAGCGTGGAAGCAAAAGAGGTAGATGTGTAGGGGCAAAGAAGGAAAAGATGTTTTGAGACTAATGTATAGGAATGAGAACCAGGACACTTGGGTTCTCTTCCCAGGATCCCTTTATCGTCTTGTGTGACCTTGGAAAAAGGATGTCACCTCTCCAATTGTCAGAAAGTAAAAAACAAGCCTAACTCACATTAAGTGAAAGCACCTCTGAGCCTCAGTCTGAAGAAACTTGAAGTGTCAGCAAGGCAACTCTATTACACGGGTCCTGGTGCAACTTAAAGCTGTTACCAAAGAGCTTAGAGGTCTGTCCTTGCCTGAGGGGACCTGACACCACTTCACATCCTCTTGCTGCAAAGCAGCTACCAAGAAGTGAGACAATACAGACTTGGATTAGCTACAAGTCAGATACATATCAGCAAGGAAATCCCTTCAGTGGCACTGTCTGCTGGGCAAACTTATACTTTTTTTACAAGAGCGGTACAGACAGGTTAGCACATGAGCTGCAACGCTAACTTATGCCTAACACGTACTGGGCTGCTTGTTCAGTTCATGCGGTGACAGTCAGGAAAGAAGCCAGAGAGCCTTGGGCAACTGAGTGTGATGACTGAGGACAGTTTTCGTTATATGGAAGATGGAATGGATCTATAGCAGAAATAACACTTGGAAGCTTAAAGGAAATGGTCTCCTTTGCATATGATAAATGTTTGGACAGCAGAAGGTCTGAACACTTTTTTCGTGGAGTACTTTGATATCACAGTTGTGAATTATAAGCTGTGCTGTGCTTATCACACCCAATAGTTATCCAGTGTTTAGGCACAAGTGTTGTGCCTAAACTCTGCTTTGCAAGCTTTGCCTTTAATGATCCACACCTCATTGGAAAAATCAATAGGTCCAAGAGCACGCATAAATGAACAGACAGAGACAATCAGATATTCTTTCTGCTCATGAAGGGCAGTCAGAGAGATGTGGCTTCAAGTCCGAGCTCGTTTACATCCAGCTGACTTCCTGCAGGCAGAGCCAGAGTATGACAGTGAGCTAAACTGAGTCCTTGCTTCAAACATCATATGGTGCTCACTGAGAACAGTGGAGACCCACAGTGCAATGACTAATCCCTGTGAAAGTCTGAGCCTGGAGTGACTCATCCAGCTTTTGAAATTAAGACATTGGTATTCGTTTTTTTAAAGAAATGCTTCTGAATTTAGCTTTTTATTTAGCGAGGTCAGTCAATTTTTGCTCAGCTCAAGGAGAGCAAAAACTTACCTTTGATTTCAATCAGACAGTTTTGGAACATTGCAGTAGATCACATCTATCAACATTTGAAAGCTACCATATGGGGAGAAAAACAGGGATAGACCTTTCATTGAAATACTCCATTGAACTCTATTGAAATGCATTAGTCTAAGATCTTTTGTACTAGGGGAGCTTTCTGGGGCACAGAGCAGAAACATGGGCTTCTTTTTTTAACGCAGCAAAAAGCAGAATGCTTTTGAAAGAGAAGCAGTTAATAAATATAGATTTAGTTAATATTTCTAATACTTTGTTTTAACCAGGCCAGTGCTTGTGAGTAATCTATTTACCCATCCTTATGATAAATTTGAAAGTAGCTTTGAAGCAATGCTTCATATATTTGATAGATGTTATGCTTTTAAGGTCAGAATTGAAGAGTATAACCATGTAATTTGATTACGTACATAACTGTGGTTACAGATTTTCAGTCAGCATTTTTCTTTATATGTAATGGAAATCTAATTAGCTTAATTTTGTTAATGCCTCTAACTAGACAGGAGGCTGATTTCCAGCCAAAGATTTCATTTCAGTCTACAACATTTTCTGAATGCTTTGCAGGCATTTGGGGTTCAGTAAGAGATGAGGTAGATGTAGTCCAAAACAAAGCAAAAATCATTTGCAGCTGCAATACCGTTCATGCTTATCTACCCTAACAGGCATCTACATTCAAATAAGTATGTCAAATTAAGAACACAACCCTGAAAGGTGGTCCTGCTAAACTGGAATATGACCTGAGGACTTGACCTCTGTCTGGATGTGGTAGCCATCTGTCCTGCAGTAAACATGTAACAATGTGCTTCTCTATGGGCTCTGGCGGTTCTGTCCACCAAGAATCACTGCACAGAAACCTGTTGCTATTTCTCCTCATTTTTAGCATTGCCAGTTTACTCCATGTGTCACTTCCAGCACTTCGTTGCCTCCAGGGGTCTCTCATACCACAGTAGAGGAGATAACACCTAGTAACCTGGGAGGAGTTGGGTGATGCTGTTGTAGTTCAAGGACACCTAGGATTTCTAATATTCCCAGAATGCTTGGGAAAAGTCTGTTCTGATGAAAGTTCAATAAATACTGGCCTCAAGCCTTGAAAACAGCACAAGAATGATCTAAACATTTGTGTATATTAGCCAATAGACAAACCATCTAGGAAGAGAGTCAAACCACCTTCCTTTGAGTCTCCTTCCAGTGTCCTGCATTGCAGAGACTGGTGCAGGCTGTGGAGCTATCCAAATGATGCCTGGCTCTAAAGTGGAAAATGTCTTACAGAATGAAGCCACAGCAGTCTTTGTAGTGGACAAAAGTCATTGGTGTTAAGCTATTATAAGACATACAATCCCTAAAGGAGGGCAACTTCAAAGGAAGCTGCCATGGAAAAATAGTGCTGTTCTTCACTGTTAACAAAACACTCTTCCCAGCAAAAAGAGATACAAAGAGCATCCTCCAAAAAATTGTAAAGAAGCAACAGCTGCACTTTCCCTATACACATGCATTACTAAATATAAAGGGTGAAGGAAAGGAAATGTGCACTTGCAATACAGAGTCAACATCACACCTAGGTTCATGGTAATTGTACTTTTTTTTGGTGGTGGGGAGGAGTAAAACAAAGGAATAACAAACACATGCCAGGTGGCTGAAATTATTAGTAGGTAAGATGGTGTGGTTACAGTCTATAAGTGATTGCAAAATAGCTTTGAATAAGTCTTCCAGGGGAGCAATGATTTTTATACCTTAGCTTCCGCAGTGGTTGGTATGACAGCTTACCTTTTATGGCATTGTGCCTGCTGTGGCTCAGCCTAAAACTTATTCAAGCTTATCTTTTCTCCAAGGGTGATTTTTATACCATGGCTTAGAATCTTAAATAAAATGTTTTATTCAGTTGTGACTTTGCATGCAAGTACATTTTCCATGGAAGCTCTCACATGCCACAGCTGACATTGAAACTTTTACATTTAGTCAGTGAGAAGTAAAACTTGAATATATATATTCACATCTGATAGTGATATAACAAGGTTCTATGCTGCTCATTGCCCAAAAGAAACGTTTCTGGCATATAAACAAGCTGATATTTAAAGCCACTTCCAAACAACATTAATGATACGTTATTGAAAAACATCCCAAAATGACATTGTCCTTCATGCAGTGTCCTTTATGCAGTCCAGTAGCAAAACAACTACCAGTTAAGCTTTTAACAACACATATGCTCAGATTGTGCTAGTTTCAGTTAGATTTGGCTATTGATGCAGCAGGTCACAATGCAATTTAGAAGCAATTAAAAGGTAATGAATGTGCTGAACTGAAACCTCTGCCTGGGAGGCTTTTTCTGTGTACAGGGGAAAGTAGATAGATTTGTGTCCTTCAGTAATTTCTGCTGGTGAAAGAGCAAAGCAAAATGCTTCTGAAATGGGCCTCAGATGTCTGAAGGACAGTGTGTTTTTGAGAATGTGAGCACTGCTGAAGTACTGTGATACACCAGCTTAAACTCCTACACATAAAATCAAAGCAACTTCTTAAACCAGTAACTATCCAAGTATTCCCTCTCCATAATAAGGCTTTGGGGAAAAAGAAAACTGACAGTACCCTTTGGATACCACACGGTTTCCACATACTGCTGCATAGCTGTGGGATGTCGGTGTATGTCAAACACAGATTAAAACAGTTATATTCTATTAAGCCACATGTGTATTCAGAGTGGTTTATCCTCATTTGAAAGATTTATTTGAAATCACATTTCATGGTTCTGTTTTCATTAAAGCTATTGGGCCCTGTATCTCCAAGCAATTTGTTGATATTCCACAATGGGTCAATCAAGTGCAAAAAATAGTGTACTTATCTTTCTACAACTTTTAATTTGGGTGTTTACTTTTCTTACATTTTTAACCTTTTGAGCACTCTTATTAGAACTAATGGATTAACAGGCTTTAGACCTATTCAGGCCAAAAGACATTAAGGATATCAATGTTTTGAGTATCAAAACTAAGCTCCTACAGAAATATTGAAAACAGCTTTCTTACCATTTTTATATATATTCATACACATGAGTATATGCAGTTTTAAAACTATAGTGGCTGTATATATTCTTTAAATTTAAGATAGACATATACTGTGTATACAGGGAAATAAGTTTGAAAATAGCTATCTAAATAATACTGAAACAAGACTACATTTGTGTCTAACAAAGTATACTTTTGCATGCACCCTTACTTTCACACACTGAAGTTTCCTGCCTCTTCTCATGATAATTCATACTTAGTAACAACTAAAGAAGGAGAAAACCTGTGTTTTACAGAACATACAAGCAGTTTATGCTCAGGTTAGCCAGAGCCCATTTTAGCAATGTTTTGAACTATTGACATTTTCAAAAAGACTTCTGCATAGAAGTAATCAGAATATTCATTGCAGTATACTGTATTTTATGATTTGTGAGTAGTTCACAAGACCAATTAGACTTTTTTGAAGCATATTAAGTACTTGCAAAATAATTTAGGAAAACCAATTTCAGACAATTGGAAATGGACTATATTCATTTTGCTGTTTACAAGATGGGATCCTGCAGACTGGGGTATGGGACCCAGGCTATGGGAACGATGGGAGTGGTACTGCCAGTGCCAGCAGCACGAGGGTCTGCTGAAAGCCTACTGTGTCTCTCTGGCCTCCACAGGACTCGGGGGAGGGAGAGGAAGAGTGACGGTACCTCTAGCATGAGCAGCTGGTACTAGTGACAAACTCTTCTAGAATGGCGTATTTCTAGACAGAAGTATCTTTGTATAGCAATAGCGACAATTCTGACCTAGCCTTTTTGTCACAGACCAGTAACAGACAATACATAGTGTCATGTTGCATGCTGAAATGCACTCCAGGCTCATATTTAAGAAAAACAAAAAATGCTCTTATATCAGCTATTTTATTTACAAATAAGTTATTTTTAAAATATTACAAGATGACAGCCTGCAAAGCTAGCAATGCCTTACCTCTTTGGAATAAAAATTAAAACCTGACTGCTCTTCCATAAAAACTAGCTGTCAAATCACTGGGTCTAAAACTTGCCAGTTTTGGGGATGATGGGAGAAAAGGAAAAAGGGCTGCGTGCCCTTCATTCTGGAATATTTTCTGTACTTTCAGAGGTCAAGAATGCATAGAGAGATTCAGTTGCACACGGTTTTGCCTACTTTAAGTTTTCCAAGGTACAAAACATTTACATTTAATCTTCTGTTGAACACAGTATTGACAATTCAATGAGAGTTATAAGAGAATACCTAACAGTCCATAATAAATTGAGACTTACTATGTTAATTTTGTGTGCCCATAAAACAGTTATCAATAACATTAATTCGGTTATTCAGTCTTGATATTTGCTAAAGGATTCAGTTACACTTCTTATCCAAAATGTATTTTATACCACACACACAAAAGAAATCTATTATAAGCCAAGAAACGTTAAGGTACCCTCATAAAAAACAGCTTGAAAAGAATTAACCAAACTTCTTCCCAGTTAGCATATTTTTTCTGATATTAATAAAGGTGGCAGGATCAGGCTTAAAGAAGGAAAAATCTGTACCAGACTCCTGTCGTACAGAGGTATGGATTCTGTTTAAATTGCTATTTCCAGTATTTCCAAGGCTAGGAAGACAAAAAAAAAAAAGAAAAAAAAAGAATCTTAAAATGCCTGGGGGTGGCTTCCCAGCTTGCATTTTATGAGACTGTGAATTATTTCACATGACAGAGGATAACTGCACATAACCCCATTTAATGTGATATGGCACTTTTTAAAAGCGATTTGTTTCAGCTGCTCATAGAAACATGATGAAGTCCTATTAAAAAAAAGTATACCAGGACTACCTGTTGTAGAGGGTTTACAAATATAGCTATCCTGACTCTACAATAAATGTTAGCTCTGATATTTGGTAATACTGAACAGTCAACACACAGCAGCCACCAACTCTCTAGGATGGTAATTTTTGCGAGAACAGTCTGTTTCAAAGTAAATTGCTGTTTTGACAGGATATACTGTAATGTTTACAACAGAAGAGAAAAACCAGAAAAGCCAGGAATGAAAGAAAAAGTGACAGCAATCAACTTCAGAGATGCATTTCCTGAATATGATCAAAAGAAAACATACCATACCTCAAATATATAGATAACGGACAAATACCTACACAATCTGACCGGTGTCAGGGATCAAGCACGAACCTAGCCATCCAGACACTGAAATACTCTGCATCTGCCTGATACACGTAGAAAATTATTCTGCAAGAACTGGAAATAAGCAAAATAACTGGCTAAGAATGCCTGAAACGCCTCCAAACTCCCGCAGCAGTCACCTATGGACCTTGGCATACAGAGGTGAAAGTAAGACTTTTGGAATACAAACTGAAACTGCTGAAGCAACTCAAATTGGGGTGAGGAGCAAATGAGTCAGCTGGAGCTTGAGCTGGGAAATCACCATGATTAAGTAGGCAACTAAACAACTGGAGTTCCTGCTGCAGTGTCCATTCCTCATCTCACTAATAGAATCACAGCAGAGCACACAGGTCATGCAAACTCTTAACAACTCTAGTAATTATCACCAGGAAAGAAAAATGAGTAACACTGGGCTCTTGGAAAAAAGCTGCTTTACATTTGCTGAAGTTGAATAAAAGAAGGAAAATAGCACCAATTTGAGGCCTATACACGCCCAAGTAATTGAAAGCCTGTATGGGGTCAACTAGCATGCAGGACTCAAAAGAGTTTGAGACTCAAAAGCTTTTTTTCCCAAACCACCTTTTAATCACAGCAAAGTTTCTCTAGTGACCTCAGATCATAGATCTCAGAAAACCCTTAGAAACTGGCCTGAAAACTTTGTGCCCATTCCAAAGGCAAGTTTTTATTTTTTCACTAAACCACATCAAAATCAAGTTTTCTGCTGTTTTTTTAGCCTTTATACTCCCCACTGAGTTGAGGTGTCCCAGGTCAAAAAACATTAGAAAAACTTGTCTTCATTGTTAAAAATATTAAGCATAATTCAGGTTTGGTGTCAAGCTATGACAGGGCTACTCCTCACAGTAGGAGTCATTGGAAGGATCAAGCACAGCTCACTACATTTTCCTGCCGCATCTTTGGTTTTACCTCTTCCAGAGCTCTGCTCCAAATCTTGAGTGCTTTATTCACAAGATACTTTTTCTTCCATGATGAAAATGGAAAATGTACCGCGCTCAGCATCTCTGAAAATCAACCTACTGATTTCTGCAGCTGCATACTGGTGTAGAAGTGCAGTTGCAAGCCTCCCAGTTTGTCTCTGTTGGGCTTACTGAATTCCCTGAACCATACTGACAATTCCCAACTCCTAGGTCTGTGTCCACTGCTGCTCACCCCAGCAATGAAGGTGGGATTGTGCAAGTAAGCCTAAAGGATGTAAATATTTGAAAGTTCCTGGGTTTGGGTATTTAGCTCCAATTTCTGTTTTGGAAAGTTTCCTATCATATTTGACAGAGAGTAACGATCTGGAAATGTCATTTATGAAGTGTCATAAGTTTGAGGAGCAAAATTAACCAGTTCCAGTTCTGTCATCCTGGCATGACACTTATTGTCAGAGCAGGCCCATTTCATATGCATTTCAATAACACATCTGTAGACTGAATCAGAATAAGTTCCTGAAAATGACCCTGGAGGCAACAGTAGCGGTAGCAATAAAAAGATGTAGACCTTTATAAATGGAAATAACAGAAGGAATAATTAGCATAGTGATCTTGTTAACTTCAGAGAGTGCTAACCTCTTCCTTTAAGAGTGGAAAGAATAATTGCTTTTTTACAGACCTATAGGCACAATAAAAATAGCTCTAATTTACAGAAAAGGCAAAAAGTGGGTTCTCGAGGTTTTATGACACTCCAGTATTAAAGCTGCATAATGTGCCTCTCTTGCTGCAGATATTCAAAAGCTATACCTTTTCATCTGAGCCTCTGTGTATATTACAGGTGGGATCCAAAAGCTATGGAAGTAATGAGTCTTTCCACTAGTTTCAGTAGGCTTTGGATCAGACCATATATTATCACTGCACAAAGCAAAATGGAGCCAGTATTCTGGACAAAGAGGAACAAATGAGTAATTAAGCTAAGTCAAATAACCAAAAGATAAACGCACAATTCTACAAACAAATATGCTGTACATTTGTGCTGCCAGTGAAATTACTTTGGATGAATTTTCTCTCATACAAAAGCACACATGATTCTGCATGCTATATTTTTAAAAGATATAGCTCACAGAAGTCCCACTGAAGAGTTAAATGTACGTAATGACTAAATAAAACATGGAGTTGCGCACTTTGCCTCTGACTTAATAGGGTACTTAGAATGCACTTACTCTAAGTGCATTGACTTCATATGTTTGAAGTTAAGAGCATGTATAACATGCTAGATCAGCACTTGGTAATCCATTTTACTGTGACGTCCTCCCAGGAGACACCTCCTCCTCTCTTGGACATGCCTACCCCCCTCCTTGTACCCCTTTTCCCAAGTCTTCATTTCTTCAGCTTCCTTCTCCACCTTTACAGACTATCTCTCCCTTCTGTACTTGCCAACATGTCAGGAAATCTTTCTTGTCCTTCTGGTCTCTCCTTCCACCATACACGGCTCTGCCCCTCTCTCCTGTACCTTTATAGGGCCTCACTCTTCCCTGCCTCCCCTTGCCTTGAGTTGGCTTTGGTGCACCTTGTTATCCACGTACCTCTCACTGCCTGGGGACGCGCGTGCTTCAATAGAGTGCAAGAGCTCAGGATTTTGCCAGTTTCAAACTCTGATGAGGAGCATTGAACTGAATGTTATGGACTTGTCTCTGCAATTAATTCAGTTCATTTAATAGATCTGAAAAAGAATAAAAATTCCAGAAGATGAGTGTCATTGGCCGAATGTAAACTGGAGTTACCCTAAAGAGATTCTGTATTTCCACTGGACATGAAGAATGCTGAAGTCATGAACAATGAGGTTCTTCCCACAGCCCTGTGCCTAGCAAGATCCAGGATTCAAAAAACTGGTGATGAAACAATAAAAATCTAATGAAGCAGAAAACAACAGTGTTTCCGGTCAAGGTGTCTGGTCAAGAACCCCCCTGATATCAAATTAATTTTTCCAAGAAGTCCTGAGCTATTCAGAATGAAAAGGCAGGGAAAGATTGACCATCATAATGAAGAAAAACAGAGAAAGAGAAAAAGAGAGGATGAGAAAGAGAAAAGAGATGGCTAAGTACAGTGGAAAATGGGAAGAAAGAGGTGAGCATTATAAAAGAGAAGGGAAAAGCTTCCACAGATACACGTGTAGTTAGGGGAGAAAACCAAGTGAAGAGCCATAGGGAAGACTGGATAGACAGAGTATCAGCTCCCTGATTAGCATTCTAATTTTGCTGCTGCTTTCTCCAACATATTCACAGTCCCTGATCAGCTCCCAACAAACATACAACTTATTTTTAAATAACTGAAAAGAAAAATGCCCCCTCCATTCTTCTTCTCAACAGTGCAATTTCACTAAAATAGCCTTTATCAGGAGGGGGAGGCCCCTGTTGAGTAGTGAGTGTTTCCAAAAAACTTATCATGAGCAACTAAGGCTAGAAGCTGGTGTTTGATACCACTAAAACCAAGGAAGTCACTTTAAGATAGGTTACAAGATAACAAAATTTTAGAAGCGTCCAACATGCAAAGACACACACAGTAATTCCTTGCATCTTAAAACATTTTTACCTGCATATTTTAGCTACCTTTCCCTGAAAAGCTGTATTCAAAGGCACAAGGTAGCATAGCTTTACAGATAAAGATATGTGAAAATCAGAGCTAAAAACTGTTTTGTTGGTTTTTTGTTTTTTTTTTTTTTTTTTTTTTGTTGTTGTTGTTTTTTTTAACCAACGACATTTCTGTGAAATGCAGTGTTCATGGAAGGCATGATGGTATACTTCAATAAGACATTAATTGTCATACATTTACAATGATCTGCATACTACTCCAGTAGCTTTACATATGCAGTGAAAAATATTTTCCATGCATGCCACAATTCAGAAAAGCATTTTGCTAAAGTCAGACCTAAGGAGCTGTTTGATGGTAAGAATTTAAATGCTTTCTTGAACTGGGACACCAATACCATCAATATCCCATCCCCTTCACTACTCAGATAGTGTTCATATCTCCTCTTCTGATTTATTGTAACAATATCAACAATAGCTAATCAAGAAGTTGTTCTGCACTTGAGATACAAGTCCAAAAGCAGTTTGTGCTGATACTTGATCCTGCTTCCAAAATAAATCTGTACAAGTTAAACTTATTTTTCAGGCTTTTTATCTGTTTAATAAAAGGTCACCATTTCCTGCTTCAGCAGTATGCATCAAACCATACAATTCTTCAGCGAGGATTATTTCTAGCACATTACTTTCTAGAGCATGACTATTCTGTAATATCCCTTAACAATCAATTAAGCCTGAAGCAAAGTCCGATATAGAGTTAATGGGCTTCAAATCTTCCCTCAAATCCTTTGAGCGAACAAGTACCTTAAAACTGAGGACATCTGAAAAGCCATAGAAATGGTAATATTAACATGGATTAAAAATCTTTAGGCTAATGCTAACTTAAGTAGTACAGCTCTTCTAGCATCCTGATTTTTTTGTTCATCCAATGAATTGATAAAAATCATAGAAGCATTCAATATGATGGTTAACTTCAAGCTATTATTAAAACATGCTGGTCATATTCAAAGCTTAATAGTCAAATAATGCATCAGAATTCTGCTTTCTTGTCATATGATCCTAACATGAGGGGGGAAAAAAAAATGTAGTGGATCAGACAAGTCCATAATAACCCCAGGCCTTGATGAATAGACACTGACTATACGATTAGCTTTTCTGCTCATGACCAGCCCCCCTGGACTTCAGAGGGACTTTTCAGGGCACAAGACTTTCACATGTACTTTCACAAAATATTTTCAAACATGAGCTTAAATTCTCAGTACCTTCCAAAATACCTGTACCCAGGCACCATGCAAACAGAACACGAATTTTGCTACATACCCTGCAGCTACATGCATTCCCCAGGGACTCTCTTTAACAAGTATACTTTCTAAGAGTTCAAAAAAAGTCTGAAATACTAGGGTTATACACAATATTTTTGTGCACAAGTTCAAGAGGAGGTGCGTCACCTGTAGATGGCAGTATCTTATCATGTTGTCCCGATGGGAAAGTAATGCCTTAGGTTTTTATTCTTGATAGTGAAGAGATGGCAGGGGTGAGGGGGGGGATGGGGGCAAAACCAGAAACCACATTAATGACACAGGCGAGCCAAAACTCGGGATCTTTCAAAGTTTGTTCATTACCAGTAGAATCTGCAGGTTTTTTTCCCACAGCATTTCTATGCCGTTAGATGGTCTATTGACCTTATTACCCCTTTTTGCAACAGGGGCACTACACCTGGGCAACAGTAAGCATCATGAGCAAATCTATTTGCCAGCACTATCAACTTTATTATATACTTGGTTTTCCTTGAAAAATGCCCTGATATTTTTGAGGCAATAGTTAAGCTGTTTCCTAGAAGATAGAGGTTCATGCTAGCACATGCTGAGTGCACACATGCTTTTTGTACAGCTGGAGAGCAGTATACTTTAACTCAATCTCCTTTGCAAGCGGGTTGAGATTCATAGATGTAAGGTCCACACATTGCACAGTATAGGAAAATATACCTTTTTTTTTTTAACATCTCCAATTTTTATTGCAGTTGCTAAGATCAGAAATCTTAGCTTTATACGTAATTTCATTATTATTTCCATAATTTAGCACATAATAAGCTTCAGTTTGCCTTGACCTTTAAACTTCATTCCAAAACACTATGAACTCCTTCAAACTCAGTCTACCACAAACTGTCAACCTCATTAATTTTGCTGTGTTCAGGTGCTCTATTTCAAAGAAAGTATGTAATTGCTTTGCATAAACTGTGCACCTGCCTTTGAATTCATAATCTGTTTTTGTATAAGTGATAATAAAACGTTTTTCAATATACTATATGGAAGAAGCCATATAAAGCAGTTTGTAATTGCAAAATACTGCAATCAGCTGAACTGCAAGCAATACGAGAAAAGTCAATTAACTGAACCATGATAAGAAATGCCTCTTTCAAAAAAGCATTATTATCTCTTCAGGAGAGAAGCTCCTCCCTCAAATAAGTGGAGAGTGACAGCTATACAAAACAGAGAAATCAAGAACTATTAAAATACATTTGTCACAGTGACAGAAAGAAAACATATGTTAGAAGTAACTTTAGTGATGCAAAATCTTCATAAAGAGAAAGCCAGGCAGGCACACACAAAAGCTACTCATCAAAACTTTACACCTCCTTTCACCAGAAACACCTCCAGTTTGGCACTGTTCGCACAAGAAGGGAACATCTGAGCAATCCCTAGTGAGAAAGTCTCATAGAAGAATCAGTCTTATTATTTCATCACAAAATTAGAGAGTTCAAAAAGAAAATAAAGAGGTAGGGTGGCTCAGTGACCTCTCTAAAACAGGTGATTGCGTTACACAAAATGTACTCTTTTTGAAGGAGTTAGAAACATATGCCTGTTATCAGAATATGCACTGTCTTTGTAACTGTTTCCATTATTTTTATAAGATGAGACACCAAGCCCATGTTAGATTCAATAGCTCACTTTCAATTCTTCACTTTCAACTCAAAGCCTTAAATTAGCCAGTTTACTCTCTTTTTAAAGGTAATTCAGGATTTTCCTTTGGCCTCTTTCTACTATTACTCTCCAAGCTCCCTAATCAATATATTCAGCCAAATTACTCTCCCTTAGCAATTTCCATTTTTTTAGATAACACTTATTGCTAGTAGATGATGGATACATTTGAGAAATTTCTTTTGCTCTCCCCTAGTTTCTCCTTTAGGGCAGGCAGCTACATCCTCCAATTTGCCTCCCTCTAGAGCTGCCCATATTTCCATTTTAGAGAGCAACACGAGACATTATAACCTTTCTTACTCAAACCAAGTGTCATGGTTTAACCCCAGCCGGCAACTAAGCACCACCCAGCCGCTCGCTCACTCCCGT
>NW_009219054.1:27580-30119 GCF_000690835.1 Fulmarus glacialis
GCTTCTTGTGCACCCCAAGCCTACCCGCTGGTGGGGTGGGGTGAGAAGCAGAAAAGGCCTTGACTCTGTGTAAGCACTGCTCAGCAGTAACGAAAACATCCCTGTGTTATCAAGGCTGTTTTCAGCACAAATCCAAAACATAGCCCCATACCAGCTACTATGACGAAAATTAACTCTGTCCCAGCCAAAACCAGTACACCAAGTAATATCCATTTTGGGACACGAGGTAGTTAGCAAGCAGATGTAACTCTCATTTCAATAGTGACTTGTCTTTTAGGAAAAGATGACTGCTACACTGAGTTAATCAGCTGTCATGGTTTAACCTGGCAGGCAGCCAAACCCCACACAGCCGCTCGCCCACACCCCCTCCCCGGTGGGATGGGGAGAGAATCAGAAGGGTGAGAGTGAGAAAAACTCATGGATTGAGATAAAGATAGTTTAATAGAACAGAAAAGAGAAAATAATAATAATAATGATGATAGAATATACAAAATGAGTGATGCACAATGCAATTGCTCACCACCCGCGCTGACCGAGAACCAAGTAGCGATCGCTACTTTCTGGATCATGCCTACCATTCATATACTGAGCATGACATCACATGGTATGGAATACCCTGTTAGCCAGCTGAGCTGGCTGGCCTGATTATGTTCTCTCCCATCTTGTGTACCTAGCTCAGTCAGTAGGCATGGGAGCTGTCCTTGGTTAGGAGGGCACTTAGCAACAACTGAAAACATCAGTGTGTTATCAACATTCTTCTCATACTAAATCCAAAACACAGCACTAGGAAGAAATTTAACCCTATCCCAGCCGAAACCAGGACATCAGCTTGCAACCAAATCCTTTGAAAGACAAGGTGGCATAGTTTTCACAAAACTGAGGCTGTCAATGGCAAGGAGAAAAATAGAAAATTAACTTGACCAGTACGTAGGATAAGTCAGCATCACACGATGCAAGAAAATGTATTTCACAGAAATTCTGCCTTATCTGATGTAGTGCTTAAAATATAAGGAGCCAGGGTATTGGAGGGATGACTTGCAATTGAAGTGTGTGAATGCAGTCATAGATAAAAGTATCTCCATGGCTCTGGGAATGTTTTTATTTGTCTGAAAAATAAAGACATATTAGGTATCCGTGTTCAGCAGATACTTTTTCTTGTGTTTCTCCCTTCTGTCTATAACATGGGGATAATGCCATCCATTCATTTCACAGAGGATGCATAAAGGCAAAAAGATTTCTGAAGCTTTCACGTGACTTGTTCAGTACAGCTGGCTGGGGCCACAGTGTGTACAATTAGTGTGAGATAAAATATTGAAGGCTGCTTACTGTGAGCATTTCCCAGCAGCACACTGGATAAAGCAGAGACACCACAGATAAACAGCGATACTGCAGTTAGAGACCACAACCATAGTGCTACAACAAATGAGTCTGCAACTTGTTCCTTATTCTTAACATACAAGCTTTAATTCCTGTATTTCCTAACTTTTGGGTGCTTGACTTTGCTACCTTAAGTGTTCCTGTAACCATTTTGTTTACAAAGTCTATAAAGTGTTATGTTACAATGGTATGCCATACTGTTAATTGTATTGTAAATAAAGCTGACGATGTTCCCACCTCTGAAAAAACACCCAGCACTTCTGTTATTAAAAGGAAATAATAACATTTACCAAAATGACACTGCACTAGTTATCTGCCTTAGGCTTTTCATTATATTTGACTTAATAAAATAGAGTACTTATCACTGCGCCAACTCCCGTACTGCACAATACACATACCACTGTAAGTTACTGAACTTTATCATTCAATAGGAAAAAACAAGCACATAATTTTATGGATTTTTCTCTTTCTCTTTGCTATAACCAGGACAACATTATATATCAGTCTTACTGGAACTGTTTGGAAAAATTGAAGTACACGATACCTGTACAGTATACATGTACATATCTCCATCTAGTGGTTGGTCCCAGTTCATAACTTGGGCTCAATTTGAAGCGATACAGATGTGTACTTTGATACTGCAAACCTCCACATTTCATCCTCCTAAGTCGCTGTTGTCCAGGGAACAGGGACAAGAGCACAGGAAATGGAGGCCCTTTGCCATAGTGCTGCTGCAGTGGCACCGGCCTCCTTCTCAAGCAGGAGCTGTCTGCAGATCCACACCCATGCTCCTCAACACCTTTCATTATTCATGTTTCAAGTTTGCAACAGGAGGCCTTGCTAGAAGGTAGATGAAAGTTGGGGAGAAGGCATCAGTGGACCCTGTACTGGCTACAGACACATTACTATGGGTCCCACGACAGTGAAAATACGGAGGCATGGCAAGAAAGTAGTATGCGTATATTACCTAAGCAAAGGCAATCTTGGGCAGGGGAACAGCTCTAAGGAGACTGTTGTAAATGCCCTCTGATCTGAAGCAGACGCCAGTATGTACAACAATGCCTATAAGTATGCAGTTCTCTTGTTATTACATAATTTATATATACACACATATAGTGTATTTTATTAATTTAATGTTATTTTCTATTAGTTTATTTAATAT
>NW_009219055.1:0-2805 GCF_000690835.1 Fulmarus glacialis
ACGACGCCCTCCGCTCACTCGTAGCCCATGGACGTGCCTCAAAATCACCCGCTTTGTTGGAATAACCCAGTTTCTTCGAAATTATTGGAAAATAAGGCTGGAGAGGATGCACGCAGCCCTTCCCTCTTCCTCCCAAGAGTGGGAGAGTTTGGGGACGTCCTGGGAGCGGTGCTGCTCTGGGGGGATCCAGGCTCTTTTGGGGGGACGCAGAGATGCTGGGGGGATGACGGAGGGGTGTCGGGGTTTCCGGACGATCCCAATAAAGTCCAGGGGGAATTTTCCAGGGTTCAATCCTTTTGTTTCCTAAGGAAATGGTGCTGTCGTAAGCACAAGGTGGCGCGGCCGCGTGCCCACCCCTGCACCCTCCGTCAGCGCTGGTGCTCGGCCAGTTTTATTTAAATTGGGCAAAAAAGAATCAGGTATTTTTGCTCGTTATAGCAGAGAAAGGGGGAAAAAAAGTCCCTGTGAGGCTGCAACAAGCGTGCAACCCAAAATAATCCACATGGGAGAGAAGTGTTACGAATGACTCAACAGCAGAGTTTCAATTAGTGATCACGCTTTATTACACACCAGAGAATCCAACGAGAAGCGACAGCAAGGCTCAGACTACCTTTTTCTATATAATCCTCAATTTTTATGTACACCGTGAGTGGATTCCCTGCTCCAGGGAGCTGACCGCAGCCTTTAAAAAGATCTGAACGTGCTTAAAAAAATAAAAATTTCATTAAAAATAGGGTTGTGGATGGCTTCGTTAACTGCATCAGAGGAAGTATTTTATACATGAAAAATGAAACCACCTTTAGAAATATAAATTTTCTTTCAAAAAAAAAAAAATGTGCTTTAAAAATAAAGGGGAAATACCTCTTTGTGAAGTGGAGCCTCAGGCTTCCAACCCTAATTTTAAAAAAAGGGTGAAATATCTTTTAAAAAATGATTTTAAAAGTAACATTTTGTTGAGTCTTTTTTAAAAAATCCTTATATTGACTTATTTTAAAATGAGCAAAACATCTGCCTGAAGGAAACAGTAATTTAAACCAAGGTCTTGGGGTTTTTCAATGCTCACAGTCATGATCGTGGGAGTTGTTTACCAAAGACACAGAAAGTTTGGGGGGGAAAGGTGTTTGGGGCAAGGAGGGATGGATCTGGAGGTGTTCTTGCCATCTTCATGAGTCTTGGGGGAAACCCCCCAATAAACCCCGTCCCCGAGGGATGGCCACCCCAGCACGACGTTGGCGTCCCACAGCATCCTCTGCGCAGGCAGCCACACCAACAAACCATCCCATCAGCTGGGAAGCACGAGGGGCTTCTGTGGGACCTGGTGCCCGTTCTGGAGGTCCCATTCTCCACGTGCAACTGGATGGAGTGTGCATCAGGGGATGCACGGGCACGGCAACAGGGATGGCTGCAGAGGGGAGCTCCTCCCTGGAGCTAGAGGAGGTGTCCACCATCAGCTTCACTCCTCTGCTTGATGTTCAGCTGTTAAAATCAGGCAGATGGGAGCTCGGTGAGGTCCCTCCATCCTAACCAAGAAGCGGTGGGAGCACCTGGGCAGCGACGCACCCACCCAGACCTGGGCTTCAGCATCACCATGGTAGGACCTCCACCCATGGGACCCCACCACCACCTCCAGCCTCCACACTCAGCAGACACCACTGAAAGGGGTGTTTAGGGGGACCTGGGGATGAGGAGGTGCCACCCTGTGGGGAGGGGGAACGCTTCCAAACAAGCACATAACTCTGCTAGAAAAAAAATGTACTCGCAGGAACGCCCACACTTCGCCGCCACGTTGTTTGGCCCCGTCTTCGGGGTTGAAACCACAAGCGACTGGTTGGCAAACGGGGCCGGCGCTTCCCGTGAGCCGTGCGGGGTGATGCACCGGGAGAGCGAAGGCAGAGGGGCCATTCAGGGTTTTGGCTCCAGTTTGGGGTGACCTACCACGTGAGGTGCAGAGGATGAATGCCTTCTTGGCCACCCACCCCAGCCCAGGCTGGGTGCTGCTCATGGTCTTGCTGGGTGCTCCTAGCCAGACCTGCCAGGCTGGAGGCTGGGAAGGGCCAGCCCTTGAATTCATGAGCTTTATTCATCACAGCTTTTTTTCCTTTGGTATCTTGCCCTGGTAGACCCAGAGAAAACCTGAAAATGTTAAATACTGAAGAAGTTAGGAAGTGAGGAAAGAAGCCGTTTGCTTGGGGCATGTCCCTCTGTAGCAGCTTCCACAGCTGAGCTCACCCAGCTGCAACCTCAGCTTTCTCCTGGAGGAAACTGGGGCACAAACCCCCCTTCGATGTTGAGCTTTGGGCTTCCTCGGAGGTGAGGAGCGGCCGTGGGCCACGTCACAGGACGGCTCCTGTGTGGCATGAGTCCAGCTGGGACCCACTGGGAGAAATGGGAGTGAGGTTGGGACTGAGCAGGGAAGGGAAACTGAGGCCGACGGAGGGAGAGGTGGTGGTACCGGAGGAGCCCTGGCACAGGGGCCGCAGGGTGGCCGGCTCAGCCGAGGGGATGGAGCAGAGGGAAGGGGCCGCAGTGGTTGGCACTGGGGGAAGGGCTGGCAGCACCAGCCTCGGCTCAGGAACCCAGAAACGCTCAAGTGCCCCAAGGCTGGAAGAGCAGCAGGTCCTTCCCACCACCCCCCAGCCCACCTTGGGGGGGACCCACAGGATGGAGGGACAGCATCTACAAATGCCAGGCTCTGGAGAAGACAGAGAGACAGGTTTTGGGGTGCTTTTTAACCCCTTTGTGCCCAAGCCATCCCACTGCAATGTCCCTCTCTCCTGTCCAGCAAGAGGCTGCTGCGGAGGGTGC
>NW_009219055.1:2845-3058 GCF_000690835.1 Fulmarus glacialis
ACCCGAGCCCCGGCAGCACGGAGGCAGCCGTCGGGGGTATGGGCAGCTCTGCAGTGTGGTCACGACGGCTTCTCTGCGTGTCACCCGGCTGTAAAGGAACTCACACCCTCCCCAGCCTCTGTGCCACTGGCCGGCGCTGCTGGACCCCAGCTCTGGGCAGTCTGAGACACAGAAATGCTTTATTCTTCCAAGGTCCTTTTTTTTTTTCTCCTT
>NW_009219055.1:3143-6346 GCF_000690835.1 Fulmarus glacialis
CCTCCCAAGCTCAGCCAGGTCTCAGTGTCCCATCCATCCCCTCTGCCCCAGCCTAGCTGTCCCCAAATCCCGCTGCAGCCCAGCACCGTGACACCCGAGCGGGGGAACCTGTCCTTGTGGGGCAACCCATGGGACACAGGGAAGACATGGGGAAGGCTCTCAGGGTGAGGAGGCACACGATGCCCTGTTGCAGTATGAGATGGGAAGAAGGCAAATCTAGATGGACACCTCATTTTGGGGGGGCCTGCACCTGCCTCTGTCAACCCAAGATAGCCTGGACAGACAGGCACTGTATTGCTGGGGCTTTGGGCATCCCCTGGGGGAGCTGAGCACCAAGCAGAGGGCATCAGCACTTGATTTGATCTCATCTGGAGAAGAGGAGCCCATCGGGGTGCTGGGGGTGGGCTGGGGTGCAGCTGCAGGGTGGGCACAGGGGGGGTGACTGGAAGACAGCCGGGGTGCCCCTGCTTTAGGGATTACAGGGGTCTACATCGATACAGATCCTCAGGTCAGCGGGTTGCTGAAAAGGGCTCAAGGCACCTTGGTAACGTCCACACGAAGAGGTGTCTGTTCCCAAAATTCCCATGGAAAGAAGAGTACGTAAGGTTCACATTAGCACACGTCAATTGTATATAGTGCAAATCAGAGCCCCGGCACCAGAGGGTTTGCGCTCTGGTTAGTGGTTAGGATGTCCCACGGGTGCAATCCTGGGCACTGCAGACACTCCAGCCCTTGCTCTTCCCCGACTGCAGGGCAATGGGCACATCACGCACGGCTGTCCAAACCCTTCTCGTGCGGAACGAGGTCAGACCCCATCTCACTGTCACGCTCACTCCCTCCTTGTGCCCTACCAGAGGAAGGGGAGCCAGGCAGCCTTCGCGAGAAGACACAGAGAGCCTGTCCCTCCCGAGCAAAACACAGGGCTGCTTCTCAAAGGCATTGCTGCCTGGCCGGAGAGGAGCTCTGGGTGCAGTCCCGAAGGCGGCTCTAACCACCCACAGCACGGCCACAACATCCATCCCAACACCCACCCCCTTCCCCAAGGGTGAGGAAGATCCCAGGAGAAGGGCAGGTCTGCGTCTGGCTGCCACCGCAGCCAGAGGGGTGGAGGCCTCTCACGCATGTCCCCAGAGGGGTTTCAGGTCCCGAAGGTTGGGGACTGATTGCAGGCACGGTCTAGGTTTGCAAGGCCACGCCGTGCAGAGGGAGTTTGTGGTTTTCCATCGGTCCCGAGCAGGAGGACATCTTCCAGGTGGCTGCAGGAGCATCCTTTCTGGGAGACCTGCAGAGGCGGCAGCCAAAGGTCCAGGCCATTTCAGGACCGTGACTCGGGGAGTGAGGATGACGTGGCAAACGGGAAGCCAGGAGTGAAGAGCGAGCGCTGGGCTCAGCAGAGTCCAGCCACGTCCTGGAAGCAGGGGAGCAGAGAACATCACCGCTCATCACTGGTTCATGGGCTCCTCTTCCTCCATCGGCTCGTCTTGTGGCCTGAAATGGAGAAATACGACACATGAGACGAGGAGACGACCTGTGTGACAGAACGCATCCCTCTCAGCATCGAGGGGCCTTCTGGCAAGTCCAGCATCTACACAACAAGCCTCCCAGTGCTTCCTGCTCCACCAAGACCTACGTAGACTCTGGCTGAGTCCTGGTGAGGATGAGAAAAGGTGGTGGGCAGATGGGACCCTGCTGAAAGCAGGTGATGAACCCCCACACCTCCAGCCTCCAAGGAAGGAAAGAGGATTTGGTCTCGGTTTCATCTTGTTTGGGAAGAGCCCAGCACTGAATCCCCCAGAAGTCAATCCAGATCCTGACCACATGGATGCACGACCTCATCCCACCACCCACCGATGCCGAACGCTGGGGCCAAATCTGCCGGGACGTGAGGGTTGTAGGATCAGAGCTCTTGGTGGGGAGGACAGTTGTATTTTCTATCTTCCACAGCCCAAGACCTGCTTAAAGCCAGCACCATCCTGACCTCCCAGAAGCTCATCTGGCTGTGGGACATGGCCTTTCTCTGCTGCCACCCCCGTGACAGCAAGGCTCAGACCCAGGCACACAGGGAGCGAGGGGCACCCACATCTCCTAGGATCAATTAAGAGCATCACCTCTTCTCCACCATCACGGCCACCGAAAGGGAGGCCAAGGCTGTGACCGTCTCCACCTCTTCTGCCTCGTGGTGCTGTGCCTCCAGGAAGGAGCAGCCCAGCTTGGAGGCAAAGCGCTGCACGGCCACCCAGTATTTACCTGCAAGAGAAGCAAAAATCAGGAGGTGCCAGGATAGGGGTGCCCCAGGTCTCCGAGCTTCCCTTGCAGTGAGTGCACACATAGGGAATCACCCTCCTATGAGGAGGATGATGATGGAGGGCTCCGCTGGGGTCTTTTATGCCAAGTGTCCCCTTGGAGGTCATGGGGTTTACTGGAGAGGGGAGGAAATGCTAACACTTGGCCCTTCCATGTTAATTAACTGAGCCCCAGCCCTGGGACACTCACTCTGGACCTGGATCACCGTTTCCAAGGAGCGCACAGCGTTGGGGTTTGGTTTCTGCCTCACGCTTTCTTCTGGGAGAGGGTCCAGCTGCCGAAAGAAGACACAGGGGGTCAACAGGAGGGAGCCGTGCCCAGGGCTCGGCTCGCAGCACCAGTACGGCCCCACAGCCACAACCCGCTGACCCCCAGCTCTCACCTCGTTGCCCAGCAAGGCTGACACGCAGGCCTCGGATGCATCGCAGATGGCCGTAAGGTCATGGCCACCTTCTAGCGCGAGGACGATGGCTCCGCCAGCCAGGCTCATCAGCTGCTTTGTCATGTAGCCAAAGCCTGGAGGAGAAGCCCGAGGGGTGGTTCTCACCCTCCCTGCCCAAAACGCTGGGGCCCTGGCCCTTGATGGGCTGGTACAACCCCAAAGATCTTCCCCAGCTCCCTGGAGAGCTGCCACCCCTACGCCACCGTCCCAGCCAGGGTGGGCAGCAGGAACAACCCCCCCGAGCCAGCGGTCCTGCTTCCACCTCCTTACATTTAGCAGAGACTTTGTAGCCGCCCAGGGGTGGCGGGGGGGCAGCGGTCAGCCGCGTCGAAGCCGGCTGACACCAGCACCACATCTGGGGAGAATTCGTGTGCAATTGGCATCACCACCGTCCTGCGCGGGTGAAAAACAATTAAGGGGTGTTAAGTGCTGGCTCAGCCTGACACTGAGGGAAAGA
>NW_009219055.1:6364-7758 GCF_000690835.1 Fulmarus glacialis
CAGTACCTGAAAGCAGCCAGATACTCAGGGTCACCCATGGGGGGGTCGAGCCCTCCAGTCCAGGCTACATTGACATTAAATCCCTCGCCAGGGCCAGCACCAACCTGTGAGAGAGCAAGGACAGCAGTGAAGGCCTGGATGTGGCCTGCAGTGCCCTGGGCAGGCTCCATCGCCACCAGGCTCCGGGGAGGCAGGGCTGGTGTCCCAGACCCCTTGCCCTGAGTCAGGGACATGGGAACCAGCTCCGTTCGCGAGGCTTGCTGAAGAGCAGCAGAAGCTGCGGCGTTTTCCTGACATTTCCCAAAGCCTTGCAGCCATCAGTTACCGTCCCCGTGCCGCTGGCTGCAGGCTGGGACAAAGCCTCGGCTCTGCAGCCAGCTGGGTGAACCAGGCAGGATCAGGCATCAACGGGCAAGGCACCGACACAAAACTATCCTCTGCTCAAACCCGGCAGTGTCCTGTTCTGCTGGCTGTCACCTTCGCCACCGGCGCTGCCGTCCCCGCCGTCCCCGGGCAGAGCTGCCCCGGGCGCGCAGCCTGTTGGTGCTTTTTACCTCGTCAGCGGCCCCGCTGCCGGGGAAGAAGTTGCCATCATCATGACGATGCAAAGAGATGTAGAGAACATCAGGGTCTCTGTAGAAGATCTGCTGGGTCCCATTGCCGTGGTGAACATCCTAGAGGGAGAGAGAGATTGGGAGAGTGCTCTTTTTTTCAGCCGTGAGGGTGGCCCAATAGCCTAACGGAGCTAAAAGCAACTGGATCTCTACCCTGCTCCAGGGCTTGGTCCCCCATTCCCAGGATCTGCTCCTGCTCCCCCATCCTGACATGCCGGGGGGTTCCCAGCCATGCTCCTGCAGCTGGTCCCCAAAAGAGGAGGTTTCGCTGCTCTCTGCCCTAGCTCCAAGCCAGAGCTGGGAGGAGGTGCAGACACCCGCTTTTGGGGACGTGCTGGGGAGGAGCAGGGACACGATGGGGGACAAAGGGGACTTACCCAGTCCACAATGAGGATCTTGCTGAGTTTCCCTTTCTGCTGCAGCTGCCTGGCAGCAATGGCCACCGAGTTAAAGAAGCAGAATCCCCTGCAAAGAGGGAGTCAGAGCTGGTTAACGCTCGGGCCCTTCCTGAGCACCCTTTCCTCCTCACGTGCTCCCGAAAGGGTAGGCTCTCCCTCCCGTCTCCCTCTGGCCTGGATACAGATGGGACCCAGGGGAGGTTAGTCTGGAGCGATCAGTGATTTTGAGCCAAGGAGATGTTTTCTGGGGCTTCTCACGTGCCAGCCCAAAGCCCTGTGGCTTGGGAAGGGGTCCTTACATGGCGGTGGAAGGATCCGCGTGATGTCCGGGTGGCCGCACCACAGCGAAGCCATTCTGGGGACAAAACAAAGGTGAGGTGAT
>NW_009219056.1:0-10347 GCF_000690835.1 Fulmarus glacialis
TGACTGTTAAAGACTGAGGCAAAGAAGTCTTAGCGGTGGGGAAAAAAAAGTTATAATTTTTCTTGAAAGCTTTGCAAATATGACACAATCAGTGAGCAGCTGTAAACGCGGGACCCACAATAGCATTCTAGGTTGTTGTTCGGGGCAGAGCTGTATTTTAGGAGCTTGCCGTCAGTGCACTCTAGAATGTTATTTGAAATTACACTGCTTGCTTACAATAAAATTGCTCCAAGACTGTGTAAAAGGAGTCTAAGGAGATCTTTCCCAGCATATCACTGGCAGTTTTGATTTTCCCAGAGGCAGATGATATGTACATCATTACTGATTTTTTTTTTCTCTCGTGAAGAAAGCCAGCAGCTGAGATAAGTTTACTGCTTCTTAAAACTGATAATGAAAGAGCAGTCTCTGTGCTGTAAGAGAGACACAAGATAAGTGCTTGCCATTGCTACAGCATTCAAAAGAAGATAATACAGGGATAAAAGTTTAAAATGACACTTCAGGAAAATATTCCTCATTTTCCATCTTGATTAAAACCATTTAGTGAAGGTTGTTAACTTTTAAGAACGTGAGAAATGCCATTTGCAAGTAAATTAAGTTCAGTGTTTTCACTAACTGATGCTGTGCAATGTTGTCTTGTGATGCTTTGGGAGTTCCTACTTAAGTGAAGTAAATATTTGCGGTAATGCCAACAGAATTGCAGCATCTGTGACAAGTAGAGAATTGCAGCAAATTGCTTACTGAAGACCTGCGTTTTCAGTAGGGTAACGGTATATGTATTCTGGCCCCTTCCTACCCTCCTCTCCCCTAACACTCCTTGCCCCAATAAAGGGTTTTCCTTTTGCTCCTTAAGTATCCCTTCATAAAAGATGAATAACCAATGAACAAGTTTTGTCAACCGAGTTGACACTTGCTTTATCTTTTTTAACATTGAGAATTGATATGTGTATTTATGAAGTGAGTTTACAGCAAATTGGTGCAAAATAGAACTAAATATTAAACTGAATAAAGGATTTTAAATTTATTATAGGAGCTACTTAGCTATGTGTTTTGGATAATAGAGGCATGAAAATTAGGACTGGCATACTGGAAAGGAGGGACTGGATCTGTGATAGCGTTGCATCTCTTCTTATTACAAGGAGCTCAGGATGTCACTTCGCTCTTAAGCCCTTTTTGCATGTTTTAGACAGGGGGACAAATTTCTATGTTGATTTGCATATCATAAACCCACTAGTTAGATCAGGATGTTGCATTAAGACAGGATGTAGCTTGGGTCTTTCAAAGGCAGGGAGATGGTCTGAAAAGCAATCGCTGACCATAAAGTTAGTTACCTAGTGGGACATTATAGATGAAATACATTTGAAAGCTTGGTTCTCTGACCCTTTGGAGAGACTTGGGAACCCCTGAGTCAAAATGTTTATTGTAATAGTAAAATAATCAGAAGATTTCAGAGCGTTTTACCAAGGAAGGGGAAACTATTGTCTTCATTATAAAAACATGATAAAGAAGGATGAAATGTCTTTTTGTGGGGCAGTGGCAAAAATGGAAACAGAAACCCAGTGTCCTGAGGCACAGCCTAGAGTCCCTCTGGGCTATGCCTTTCAATTTCTTGGGAAAAACTGATTCCAGAAGGGAAGCATTTATTTCCCACTCTTTCGTGTAGATAAAATACAAAGTGTATCAAAAGCCTATGATTGTATTTTCCCTGCTTAATAGATCATCTCAAAGATTTATTCTCGTAATTGAACTCTCTGAAGGAAAGTTAGCTACCTTAAAGTCTCAGATATGTCGTCTTTCTTCCATGCAATGTAAATTCCTCCCTCCACCTGCTGTATTATACTTGTTAAAGGACTGAATTTAGTCTTTTTCTAGGGGCAACTTTTCAAGACATAAATTTGTTTTGAATTTAAAATCCAGTATATTATGTCCTTGAACGGGAATGTGTCATGTTGAGAATTGTATCCATTTCAAAGTATGATGTATCACTTGTCTCTAGCCCTGAAAGATATTGAAAATTGGTATTTGATATTTTTAAAGTTAGAAAACCTATAGCAGTTCTTTTTCATTTTTTTTTTTAGTTCTTCTTGAGCCCTATTCAGTTGGGCTTTCAGGAAGTGAAGGTATCTTCTCACCCTGCCGGTGACAGCTTAAGGTAATCTCTCCTTTGTGCATTGCTGTGAAGTAGAAGTGAAGACATGGTTGCATATTTTGTCTTGTCCACAGGTTGGTAAATTCAAATGTGCTAATTCAGTTGCTTCTGTCTCTTACCATATCCCAAGATACCTGGATAACTGTCCGAGGAGTTAATGTGAGTTTTCTATTCCCATACTGCTAAATAAACCTCCCTTGAACACTCTTACAGTGGTACTCTAAAGCATAGCCTGTGCAAGATGCATTATTCTATATTTGGTAAAATGCTTTATTAGTAACTTTATTAGTAACATTTGGGATGAGCTGCTATTTATGAACCATAAGGCACGCCCAGTTTAGAAAATGTAACTCTTTTTAATAAAAATCGAATTCTGTATACCTCTGTTCTGTTTCGACTTATGTAGGTTTCTGCTACGGTGAACATGTAGAAATCTTTTTTATATTTAGTGCAGGCATTTCTTAAAGTGAAAGCATGGGTTGAGGATTTTTCAGTCCACTGATGCGGCACATCAGTTTAGCTCCATGTTTTCCTATATATTTTATTGAAAATGACTAAACCAGGCTACTTTGAGGAGTTCAGCTAGTGTAAAAGTGGCGTGTTGTCCTGACTTCCAAGCACTGCTGATAAACTAGTCCTCAGCGCCCAGTTTTCAGCTCCACGCTGCATTTAAGTTCTGTAATAAAGACAGGTGATTGGGGAAGTTATCGTGTGTTACTGTAATGCCTTTAATCAAACTTGCATTGATTACTACAAGACTGGTAATTAACAGTTTGGTAGCATTTGTGAAAGTATTGCTCAGTCCGTGCCCCAGGAGAGAGCCGGCCACATCCGTGAAGCTGTTACGCCTGGCGTTTTTCGACAGAGTGCTGTAGGTGTGAGTGAGGGTGGGAATGCAGAGGGCTCTCCCGCCTGCCGAGGTGAGGTTTTCTCATCAACAGGAATACACCATTAGGGGGAAAGGTATTCTTGCACTGCCTGCTTTCTGAATACAAGGGCTCCCTTTGGTGCATGGTGGTAAGTATCCAGTTCAAGTAACGGAAGAGGTTTCTACGGGTATGTGCCTACAGGCATCTGATACAGAAGGGTTTATTCTGTCATTGTGTTACATGACATATGCTGATATGATTCTCTTAAAGGCTTTTGAGAATGGGAAATTTAACACATCCGATTATTGTACTTCCCACCAAAGGCCATTAAGGAGTCAGCAGCCTTAGAATGGCAGGGATGCAATTCATTTTTTTGTAGCTATACTTTTTCTTAAAACAAAGGCTCTAGTGTCAGAAATTTTCTGCAGAATGAGTGGTGCTGTTTTATGTGTAAGATATTAGATAATGCCTATGCGTGGATAAATCAAGTTCACTGATACTGGCAGGAAAGCAGCGTCTGAGTTTCTGTGCAAACTCTGGCATGTCCCAGTGCTGGCTACAGCAGCTGCCACGCTCCCATCCCAGCAGAGGTCTGTTGAGATAATTCTCCGAGGAGCACTTAATACCACTGCATTAGACTCAGTATGGGTATGAAAGCAAAGATGTAACGATTGGCTTCTAGCATGGAAAATGTAAAACATTCTGTATCTACAGAATTTGGTTTTGTTCTGGTTTAATTGAGCACGGTAATGCTACTTTTCTAAAAGTGTAGCTGGGTGTGTATTGTGGGTAAACCAGAGCAGTGCTATGATGAACTTTCGCACAGGAACTGTGTATGTACTTAAAACAAGGAAGGTGTTATCAGTTTTATACAATTTAGGTTTACTATAAAGCAGTTATTCTCCATGCTTTTGCTCCTTATTTGTTTAAAGGTTTCCCTTTCAGGTAAGGTAGGTCTTTGTGTTTTGGAGCAAGCTGGGGACAACTCTGCAAACAGTGTTACTTTAAAGAGAAATTTGAGAAGGTGGGATGGGTGACTGAGAGATTGTCTCAGACTCTAGTTTTAATGAATGCTTTAAGCCAGTGTGAGCTGGTGCAGCTTCAGAAAGAAGTCATCTTGCTTTGCCCTTGCCTGCTCAGTCCTCCCCCAGTCCGTCCCCTGCCTTCTATCCGCCCAGGTGTTTGTGCAGTTACATGTGAACTGGGGAGTTAATCCAGCCGAAAACAGGCAAAAAAAAAAAAAAGAAAAAAGAAAAAATACTTATTTCGGACAGTTCCCTAGGCTGGTTTGCCACGTTGCTGCACAAATAGCAGCCCAGGGAAAGGGGGTGGTAAGGGGCCAGAATCAAGCCAGTTTGGGGCAGGCTGGCTGAGATTATTTTCAGGGTTTGTGTTTGTTTGGGGTTTTTGTTGTTGTTGTTGGTTTTTTTTCTTTTTTTCTTTTTTTTCATCTTTCCAAACTCTTCCGTTTGGAGTTTTCTGAAAAGCAGAGTGTCAGACTCATGGCAGTGCTGGCTTTCCTTTGCCACCTCTGAGTAGGCGGTGATTTTTCTCTGCGTCTAGTTTCTGCCACTTCTCTGTCTCAGCCAGCTGCTTCATGTTTCCAAACGTGTGTGTTGCTGCTGTGCTGAATACCCTTTTGTCATCTCAGAATAGTTCTTCCAGATCTGCACCTCTGAGTTTTGTGAAACTTTTCTTTCACTGATGGTACAAGAGTCATAACCTTTACAACTTTGTACACAGGCAAAAGAGAGAGAACTGAACTCCTTTGAATTTACTTAAATCTTTACTATTGGTGTCCTCCTTCCCAGCTGCTTTTTTTTATGCACACTTTGTTATCAAATGGTCATTCTGTGCAGATTTTTGGATTGTGCGGTTGTTTCATAGCTGCTTATATGTTTGAACTCCTTTCAGACACAGGACATTTTCTGCAGTGATTTTACTATTTACTCTTGTTTCTTTTTCCCTTGCAGCTTGAGCTTTGCTCCTTTCCTGGTGCCTCTCTCCCATTCTTGTCTGCCAGCCCCACTCTTCTTTTAAGTTCTTCCTTAAACCTTGCTTCTCCTAGCAACCTCTCTTGTTTTCCTTCACCAGCGCTTGTTCAATTTACTGTTCAGGGAACGGGGTCTCTCTTTCTTGTTTGCAGACTTTTTATTGTTTGAATATAGCCAACTGTTAACTTATACCTGGTCACATCATCCAGGTTGAAGATTAACCTCATGTCTCTCAAAACTTTTAAATTAATATTTACATTTTCATTCTATTCCTAAATTATCTTTTCCTAAAGTAAATATACTAACTAGATTATCTTTCAGTAGCTTAGTACGGGTATTCTTTGCATATTTTATCCATCTGGTATCCTGAATAATTGTGAGTGGACTGTACAAGCATTTTGGGACAAGAAATGTATTTTTTTACTTTTTTGTGGTTGTGTTGCGCTGTGTTATAAATTTACGTGCGACTATGTAAATACTTTGCAATATCCCACAAAGCAGGTTATTTACTTGAAGTTGGTAACACTAGGAATACAGCCTAGCCCCAATCCTTTGAAGAATGTATTCTCTAAGGGCAGCATTTTCAAAAGTGCTGAACGCTCGCTGCATATTCAGCTAGCCTGGTGTGCTTTTGAAAATATTTAATGGATCTGGTTTTAGTTTTTGTTAGAAACAGAAAGCATTTTAGCTTCAACTGAAAAAAGGTAATGCTTCATTAGTGGACAGCACGGCTCTTATGGATGTCAAATTTCTGCTGAGTGGCTTGCAGTCACGATTCCTTGGCATTAGTCCTCTTTCCATGGTATGGCTAATTTTGTAATAAGCTTGTAAAAATAAGTAAAAAAAGCTCTGAGCGTAACTTACGAAAACTAACTAACTAAAATAAATACTAGATTCTTTGTCTTCTCCGTGCTGCTTATATGTGTCTGTATCTCCCAGATATGACATGCTACATAGTGGAAGAATTTTGACACAGTAGCATGAAATAATCTGTTTGAAGGTTTCCTGATTATTGTAGATTGTCAGACACTAAAATAAAGATTTATTTTTTTAATTTTTTTTTTTTAGGAGGGGGAACAACTCTATTGTAAATGATAGTTGTTATTTTAAAAGCATCTTCCACAATTTATTCCTGCGTCTCTACATATAAATTTGGCAAATGGCAGTTTTGCCTCCTGCTAAATGTTAAGATTGAAAACCAAGGGGATTTCACTGCATATAAGTACTTCAGGATTGCTGGAATATATAAAATGTAGGTCTATCTGAAGGACAAATGCATGCTTGTTTTGGTATTTTCGGTTTTAGGTTTCCGGTACTATTCATTTCATCATGAACTTTTGTTTCCTCTGGTGCTGAGAATGAGGTCATTACTGCTGTGATTCATGGTGCTCTCGCATTATCCACAGATTACTAGATTATAAAGGCAGAAAGGGAGTGTTCTGGCCACTCGGTCTGACCTCTTGCATCACGTTGGTCAAAGGATTCCCTTGAATTAAATCTTCTGAGGTAAAACCTTTAGACTCATCTCATTTTGATTTAAAAGTTTCTAGTGATGGACAGTCAATTGCATACCTTGGTGAAATTAGCTTAAAGAATGAACAGCAAAGGAAAAGCAGTTGAAACTGTTAATGCTTTTTTCTTTTTTTTTTTTTTAATTGGGTGCATTTATAACCTAAGTCCCCTTGTGTTTATGCCCTGTTATTTTGTATGTGTATATCTATAATATCAGTAGCTTTCTATCCCTTTGAGAACTTTTCCATGTGCTAGCAGTCTCCGTATGTAAAATTATCACTATTTACTTTCAGCCTCAAAGAAAACATTTATCTTATGATTGTATAATTTTTGAATACGTATTAAGTATTATCTGCTCTTTTCAGCTGTTGTTGTATGTTCTCCTGAACTGTTCCAACTCTGAAAAGGAGTTTGAAAACAACTGCCTGTTTTTACAACTACTTCCTGCTGAAAAATTGTGCTCACAATATTCACAGTAAAGGCCAACCCATTGCTACTGCATGACTCAAATTTCCCCTCTGCTTTTGCTTCGCTGTAGCAGCTACACGCCTAATCAGGGAGAGAGATTGCTGGAGGCTACCTTAAATGAAATCCAGAAATGCCACATTTTTACTGTGACCTTTGCTTACAATTTCAGTGGACGCTTGAACTAAGTTCTCTAAGAAGCAAAGCAACTGTATGTTAAAGCATCTATAGTGTAGCTCTGAATTGCTTCAGAGTTGCCTGAACCCTGCAAGTGAATTTCCCAGCTTCTTAGCTTTAATCTTGTGTTGTTATAAATGCATGCAATGCTCTCTGTTTCTTCTTACTTGGACAAAAATGTGTTTTGTTTTTTTTTTTTTGTTCTTACAGTAATAAAGCCTGAGCACTTGTAATGTGTTACTAAGTTTAGGTCGTCCACCAAAGTGTTTTTAACGGATTGAGGAGGATGAAGGATACTTTGGTATACAGATTTCATGGCTGTAACTGAAATGCTTCGGTTAGAAAAGTAGCTCTCAGGCTCACCTAAGATCTGGATTAGCCTCTGGCACTGATGCTCTCTTTCTGACTCCTCCTCTGTCTCCAGTGTCAGCAGACAGACTCTGGGACCACTCAGTTGCTCACTTTGGTGCCTCAATAACCTATGAGCTGCTTTTCTTTTGGTGGGTTTTCTTGTTTGTTTGTTTGTTTTGTTTTGTTTTTTTCCTAAATTGGGACGAAATCTATCAGATATGAGTGATAATTTTAGTTTATCTCAGTGGTGAAGGTATCTCAGGGTGGGCATAGGTAACCAGGCACTTCAAGTCAGTAACGAGCTAGGAACATTTTCAGACCTAGGATATTTCTCAAGCATAAAATTGTTGTAGTGATTTCTTCCTAGATCTCTTTGAGCTGCTGACTATTATGGTTCCTTGGCAATTTCATTGTTGAAGTCTTTCCATTTTCTCCTTTTTCACTACTTTGACCAAAAAGTTGTGTTGAATTCAATATTGCTCTGTGTTAATATGAGCTCTATATTTTACAAGTTGTTTTTGTTAGCAATTTCCTTACTGTGTTAAAATTTAAGATTACTTTAATGTCTTGCATAATATTATCTATAAGAGATTTTGGCTTTTTTTAGAGACATACTGAGTTTTCAGCTAATTAAATTTCCAGCTATGCTGTGGTTTTTTTAATGCTAAAATTAACTTTCACCAAATAATATTAACATAATGTATTGAATTTTGTAACAAATTTTGAGTACTAAATTAATATAATTTTAAATGCAAGCTAAGGATAGAAATGCTCAAGGATAAAAATTCTTAGCGAGACAAATGTTTATGTATAAATTGATTACATTACCTGAATTATTCTCCTTCCACGTCTGATAATATTTAGGAGAAATGTGTACTATATTACTCTGGCATTCTTTAAGAAGAACATACGTTAATACTTGCGTTGCCACAATGTACCAAACTATACTGACATCGCTGTAATTTTTTTTATTACTGGATTTCTTAACACATTGCTACATACACAAACGCACATACACCCCCGTGTACATTTTTTCTTTGCCTCTCTCCCTCTCCCCCCCCCGCTTCGACACTCCTTTTAATGGTAAAACCGGAACCCTTTTACAACATGTAAGCCACACCTGAGTAGCTGATAGGAGATCCAGCATGTGTTAGTTACTTTGATAGCAGTGAGAAGGCTACCTTTGCACCTTAAGCTTAATGGTTTTTTTTTTTCATTTATTGTTAAGACAATAATTTTATAAGTGTACTTACTTTCAGTAAAATCTAATGGAAACTTGTAGTGGTTTTGGCTTGTTTTTAGCTATTATGAGTTCCAGGTGTGCCCATAATGAGTAGTAGGCAGTGACCTAATATTTTTGCAGTAGCATAGGATATGATGGAGGGAGTAAGAACTCAGAAGGTAACAGCTGATTTTCTTGGTCAGAGAAGAGAGTAGCCAAAGTGGCTTTCTCTTCCCAGCTGTTTGTCAGGTCCTCACAGAAGAGGACAGAGGAAACTTAACTGCAGTTTCCTTAGTTTGCTCTTCCATCTGTGTTTTTGGAGCTGGACTCCTGAGTGGCATAGGAGACTGATGATGCTTTACATTCCTAAATAAAGTGTAATAAGAGTATTCTATCTTGCTGCTATTACTGTTTTTTGTTATCTTTGGGTCTTTCTTGGGCTGCAGTATATGATGAGTATTGTAAGTCATGCAAGGGGTTGGCTTGTTCTTTGAGACCATCACTCCCCATAGACAACTTGTGCAGTAAATGCAGCGGGTGCTGGCAGGATTTTTTGGGGAGTTGAACGGTTAGCTGGATGCTGGCTGTTAGCAGAATTGGTGCATCCAAGTACCTAGCCCGTATTTGGTTTCTTTGACAGTTAAACCTGGGTTTATTTCTTCCTGTTTTTGGGTTGCTAATGAAATTAGGAAACACTGTCACATTCAACAAGCATGTGTATTCCTTGACTTCTTCACAGACATGTTACTTGACCTCAGTGACCTTCTTCAGGTATTGTATCTTTTTTTATTTGAAACTTTTGTTGAATTGTTAAAGTTTAAGATTAATTGCAAGCAAAGAGCTGTCAGCATGGGCTGTTTGGAATGTTTTAATTTTTCTCTAAAAATTCTGAATTGGAAAATCACTGGGTTTGTAAATCTGAGTAATTGTTCAGTAAAATTAAATGTCAAACAAATATTTTTTCCTTTTAATGCTGCAAATAACGTATCAAGTTAGTATGATCCTTTCATCAGAATTTGGAATCACTGCAATGGCACAGGGTCAGATGTTACAAATTTTTAAAACAACAGTTGTTGAAGACAGAAATAACTTTTTTGGTAGGTAATACTGCATAAATGGATTAGTGCACTACAGAGACGTGTTTTATAAAATGTATTTTGAGAGAAATACGTACTTGCTCTGTATGTGGAAATAGAAAGCTCTACTGACATATGCTGTCTTACCGTCATTCTCTGCGTTACAACTGGTTTACATACAATGTGAGTAGGTTAGTTGCATCTATTTTTGTCCTCCCAGCTGTTTTGGTAAATGGCATCCTCTGAAGACTATTGCTTGAAGCAATCTGCTGGAATTGCAATAATCAAACGAATCTTTAATTCTTAAAATTAGTAACTTTTTTCTCTTTTCTAAACTCCTACTGAATTATTTTGATTACTTACAACCAAATACTGCATGTGTAGAATGGGAGGTTTATTTCCTTCTAAACACAGGTGATTTTCATGGTGATTGTTATGAAATAGAATGATCAAAGTAATATGAAGAACAATCACACAATGTGAAGAAGAAGAGGTATTGTATCTGTAAAAGAAAAAAAAGATGTACTGTCAGCAG
>NW_009219056.1:10378-14925 GCF_000690835.1 Fulmarus glacialis
ACAAGAAAGATTGAATGATTTATCTTTTCCCCTCTGTACATTCCAGCCAGAAAAGGTGTCGAGATGGGGCATATGAGGACCAAAAGGTTAAAGGGGGGTAACTGAAGAGATGGGAGAGACAGAATAGATAGTAATAGGGAAATAATCAACCCCGGAAAGAGGACAAATGCAAAATTTCAGCATTATGATCTGTATTTATGTATTTAACTGTGTGAAGACTTCTGATTTGCTCAGCTTTATAGCTTCTTTAAGGTGAATCTGAGCAAACAGGTATCTTAAATGTTATTGTGAACTGCAGCTAGCCAGAAAGTCCTGTTTAAGAACGTATAATTGAGCTTTTCAGGTCCTAGCTTGATTTCTCTCCCACCCCGAGTTTGTGTATTAAAAACAAAAAACAAAAAACAAAAAAACAAAAAACAAACGGGATACAAAACAAAAAAACTTGGTGGCAAAACATTTATGGCCTAGGCAGAAAACTTAAGTACATTCTGCTTTAGATCAGCCTTTGCCCACAGACTGTGTGCCTAAAAAAGAAAAGCAATTAGTTCATTAGATTGTACTATATTACCTTGAAGTGCCTTTTTTTCAAGGACAGCTCTCCCATCCTGAAGTTGGGATGTGAATGTCACTACAGAAAAAGAAAGGTTGTTAGCAGTAGTAGTAGTGGCAGTGGTATTATCTTTCCAAAATATTTAACTTACTCAGACTCACCTGTATAAAATTATGTCATACTGGCCCAGGTAATTGTTTTTCTTGGTAAAATGAGAAAGGTATCAATTTTATATCATAAAAAAAAAAATCACATCTGAAAGTCTAAAAAATGAGCTACTGCTGACCTTCACCAGCTCTTGTTTAGATGCTAATAGCAAATCTTGAGATTTTTCTTCAGAATTTTCTACTTGATGCAGCTCAGTTGCTGAGGGAGGTGCTAATCATCTGACCGCAGGAATTTTTTGAAGAAAGTTACCAAATGAAACACCCTTCTGGAGTGTCTTCATGGGGGCTACTGACTGAATTACAGAACACCTTGAAATAGGTTTCAGTGCATTTGAGGGGGAAAAAAGGCATAACAACCTTTCATGTATTGCTTCATCTAAAAGCAAAACAAAAAGTAAGCTTTGTAACTCCCGCTACCAGCAAAAAAGATAAATGAATGCCTGTGAAAAAGGCCATCCATTGCTTCCTTTTGGCATCTTGCAGCTGGAAACAATATTAGCTGTGCCATTCTGCATCCCACTTACGGCACCCTCCACATCAGTGACCTTCAACCAGTGTCTTGCAAGTGCTGGGAGAGCCAACACCCTCTGTAGCTCACAATGTAAGAAAGGTGGTAGCTAAAAGTAAGAGTAATATGAAGAAGATTTGAATCTGCTGTTAACTGCAACTCAGTATTTGTTTAATGACCTATCGTATTTGTGTTCTTTCTCTCTTGTTCTGTTTAGCTTTTTTAAAAAAAAAAAAGGAAAAAAGAAAAAAGGGAGGGGAAATCGCAAGCATGGCCTCTTAAGCTCTGATCTGTACTTCTTGTACAACCTCTCTGCCTGTCTTCATTGAGTTGCTTTGGGATTTGGTCCCCCACTCTCCATAAAAAAAAAAAAAAAGCTGTCCCCTGTAGTGTGATGTGCTTTTAGAATAGTATTATGCAGCTAAAACTTAGCAATAGAGGAGACTAATTTTCACTGTTAATGGCAGTCTGTTTAAGAAGTCATACAGTTTTCCTCTTATGCTGGTGACTGAGATATGGGAGTTTGTCTTGTTCCACTAGAGAAATGCTACATTTCATAATAATTTTTGAAGCTTCAAAATTGCTGTCATCTTGGAAAAAGCCAAAATGTCTGTAATTATTTTTTTTTTAATTGGAAAGGCAATTTCTTTGGTATTTTTTCTCCCGTTTTATCTTCAGGTGAAATATGTCCTATGTCTTGGAAACCTCCTGTTGAAAGTGTTGTCAGATTCAGTATGCCTCTGGTACATTTAGACTTTAAAGCATTATCTGAAATGAACTGAAAATGTCCAGACCACTGCTACAAATCAGGCTCCTTCCTTCTGCAGAGCAGAGCCAAGCCATGCTGCATGTTGATTGAGTTGGAAGGACGATCAGTCTCTGACAGGGAAAGTACTTGCTTATATTTTCAGGTACTGCATTTTACTTGCAAATATAAGCTTTAGAGAGGTCTGTAATCAGGCCTTTTGTTTGCTTTTTTGTTAGTCCAATCTAAGTGACAGGCCTTGCTTGTTTAGGAGAGTTGCAAAGCTTGTCTAGCCTTGGCCCAAGTTTTGTACACTTTAGGTTTGCTCATCTGTTTCAGAGCTCATTCCTTCCACCTGGAGAACTAGTTGGCTAAAGTTTTGATCTCAGTGTGGTGAAATGCTGCCTTTCTCACCCGGGGAAATGGCAGTTTCTTTTTTAGCCTTTTGTAATCTCCAGTGTCATGGTCTTTGCAATGTGGTCATAAAAGACTTTGGGAAGAGGTGTTGGCATTGTTTGATCTCCAATTTCAGCCTGGTAGAATATAATTTTTAGTGTGCCTTGTGGTGTGTCCTGCTGTTAAATAAGGCATTACTGAAAAGATGTTAGACAGAGCCAGGCTTTTTATATGAGTGTGCAGCAGGAGGATTAGCAGCAATGGACATAATTAATTAAAATGAGATATTTTGACTTGATATCAAGAAAAGGTTTTTCACCATGAGGACAGGCAAGTGTTGGAACAGGTTGCTCAGCGCAGTTTTGAAGTCTCTGTCCATGGAGGTTTTCAAGATCCTGAGCAACCTGGTCTGTTCTCGTAGCTGACCCTGCTTTGAGCAGGAGTTTGGGCTGGAAACCTCCCAAGATCCATTCCAGCCTGAACTATACTATGATTCTAGATAAGGGGAGGGGATGTACAAGAAGTGAAAAATCAGTAACTGGTACCTGCTTGGTCTAGTCCTCCGTCAGTCTCTCTTCCACTTCAAAACACAACTCTCATCCCCTATTTCTTTTCAGTTTGTCTAGTCAAGTAACAGTACTTTCTTGTCCAGAAGGATTTTTATTGCGAGTTATTTTTGTACGCTTGTTGTTTTTATTTATTTTTTTAAAAAGCAGCATTGGCCTCCCTGATTCCTCTATGCTTGTTGCAAATTACTCTTTGACTTTCTTGCATAGATGGTATGATAATGGTTTATTGTACAGATGTGGTGTTGGAGGAAGAATGCTAGGACTACCACAGAGGTGATTAGCAAAAGTAGACTCTCCCTTCAGAGTCCCCAGACTGAAGGCAACGCTTTAAAGCATAGCATGAGAGGAAGCTGCTTAATTTTGATTTGTGTCTCTTTTTGAACTGCAGCCTGACAAGCTGGGTTTGATACATGTTTGTAGTTTGTGTCTTGTCTTTCGAGGTTAAAGGTAGTGTTCTGGTTGCAATCCAGAAAATAAGAAGTTTCAGTTCATTGTGTGGAGAAGGGTAAAATAGTATATTTTTTTAAAGACTGTACTCATTTGCTTCAGTTTTTAATACCCTTTGTTCATTTAAAGTTATTAACATGTTGACTGGATTTGCCTTTATTGCCCCTATGCAAATTGCTATGTTGATTGAGTTAATTTAAACAACCTGGTTGGGACCTTCAGGCATTACTATACTAGAAATGTTAATAATGAATCAAATAACCACAGGTGCCTCTTTCCCCAGCAACAGACATTCTCTTTAAAAACTCATTTGCTTTTCATGCTTGCTTAATTATTTAGGCAAGCAGCCATGGATGTTTCACAGTGTGAATTCTCATCGTGTTCCAACTGCCCGGTCTTTATCTTTCTAAAAGACAGAAGACCTTAATGACCGTCACCGTTTGTATTATTTTTCCAGAATGCCATGGCCTGGTCTTGAAAAGCCTTTTTGGAAATTGCTCGTAGTGAAAGAGTATTGATTTATAAATTTATGGAACTTCCATTCAATGATTGCAGCTTTATTTTTTGCTACTGTCCAGAAGGTAAAGTGACCTGGTAACTGTATGAATGGGAGATTCCCTGTTTCCCAAAGAGAGTTTAAAATTCTGGAAGGTGTTAGACTGATGAACAGCTGAATTCCCGTGTCACTGGAAAAGAGGTATTTGTTGTTATTTCTAAAAGTGGAAGTATAGTGGTATTTGTGAACACATCAGGCATGATGTGAAAGCAAGAGGAAATTATGAAAGGATAAGGGTCCCTATGGAAGTGTCCCTTTGAAATCAGCATTTGATGACTGACAGATGTGAAATGAAAAGACTGCATCTCTGAAAAATACTGTGAAGGGCAAAGAGTATAAGAGTAGAAGGATTTTTCTATAAAGATGTAACTGAATAATTGGAAGCCATTCCTTCTCCAAATGCCCCTTTTAACTAATGTAAAGTCTTCTGTAACAAGAGCAGAAGTTAACTATTGGTAAAGGACAACTTCTTACAGAATCTTAAGTTCTCTGTAAAAACTTAGGGGTAAAAAGATTGGTTTTTTTGGGGTTTTTTGTTTGTTTGTTTGGGGTTTTTTTGCAGTGCCTTGGTGAGCACATATTTTTTGGCTGAAAGATGTCTTCCTGCTG
>NW_009219056.1:14943-22932 GCF_000690835.1 Fulmarus glacialis
AAAAAAGCAACTCAGTGGCAGGTCCATATGTTTGTAAATTTATTCCGTTAAATGTGAACTGAATGTAAAATAATGTGGAAAAAAACTATCAGGGTATGCAGATATTTTGAAATAGCCTCTCTGACAGAGGTTGACACCACTTTCTGTATTAGGTATTGATGTTCAAACCTAGTGATTGCATCAAGTTTAGGAAATGTTAATACCTGATCAAAATACACAAAGAGAGAGCACAAGTCTTACGCAAGTCTATAAAACAATTGTTACATTTTGGCAATTTTGACTGGGGAGAGTTTGGGGAAATACTGTTTTTCAGTATGATCCTTTTAAATTAAGAAGGGGAAAAGAGGCCGAAGCCTATGTGGTAAGCTTTAAAGCTGTACCAATTCAAGTCTAAGCCAAAGACATCCTTTTAGAAGGGCATTTTTGTTTATTCACCATTCTAAGGACTCACATAAAATTAGGTTTTATGAATGCAAATGTCACATGGTTCTAAATTTGAAGCGTAAAGCTTTTGATGGATTGGAGTATATGAATTTTTGTAAGAAGTACTTAATGAAGAAAGAACTAGAAATTAAAGTAGGCTTCTAAATTAATTCTCTTAATTTTCTAAGCTTAATGGAGTGCAAAAAAACATACAAATGATGAGAGTAAAGGAAGACTCTATATGCTATTATATATCTATCATATCTCATCTATCACAGGATGTGTGTGTGTGTGCATGAGTAATAGCTGAAATTAGTGACAGTGGCATAAAATTTTAGTGAAAGGGCCTTCTTCCACTGAAACCAGAAGTTCTTAAATACTATGTTTCAGCAGTTCAATGCCATGACAGATTTCTGGGTGAGCTTTATGCCATCTTTAATTTCCCATTTATGAGAAATGCCCCAGAACCTGTGAATATCTGGTAACTTTTAAAGATGAGAAGTGTATTGTTTGAGAGGGCCTGAAGTCTCTTTTCCTACCCATTTGCCAGGAAAACTGGAAGCAATTAAATATTCCTGATTCTTTTTGTGACTTCACCCCGGCATTAAAAACGCATGAGCTTCATGAGGAAAACAATATAGAGGATGCAATCCACTGTATATTATGCTTTCTTTCTAAATAGGTAGTAACCAGAAACTGCAAAGAAATGCACTTGTGATCAAAAGAGAGAAATTCCCTGATGTACCATTTCTATTTGAATTTATTATTTTGTGTAAATACACTGCCTACACCTTGAAGTTGGTCATAAAACACTGATGATGTGGGTGAAGTGGAAAAGCAGGTTAGATTTAAGTACTCAAATAGATCATGGGTCCGGAGACTTTTAGTTAGGCCGAGGAGAGGAAGATAAAAAACAGTCAGCAAGCAATTTTATTATGCATTTGTCTTTGCTTTAGATTTTATTTGGCACCCACTTTGATTGTTAGGACTTTACTGAAAAACCCTGCTTCTTTATGCCTCTTCATATTTATTTGTTCTTTGATGATTGCATTTATGGAAAGTTTGCTTGGGAAGAGTTTCTTAGAGAGTGACATGGTTTGATGGGGACAAACATCAAGTATTTGGATGTCATGACAAAAAAAGCCAGAGGGAGAAATACTTATCTGAATTTGAGGGTTTTTTTTTTTTCCCCTAGACTAAAATGAAAGAACTAGATGAGTTTGTGAAGCCTCTGATGGAAACATCATAGGTACTTGGCTCCACTGAAGTAACTTTATTGATTAGTGCAGTGAAATCGTCCTTGCAGAACAAGATCTAAGTGATGAGGTTTAAGATTTATAGTAACTTGGTCGGCCAACTTAGAAGGCGGAAACCACAGCCAAACCCTCACTCTTTATGTTAATATTTCTTAGACAAAAGGTCAAAACAAGCCATTCCAAACTTGCAGTGAATCTAGAACATCTAAAGCCAACTGAAAGACTGCAGATATTTTGCTGTAGTAATGTCTGTTCTATCTCTGTGGCTCATGGAAAGTCACATGCTCTCAAACTCCTATATGAATTGCCAAATTCAGTAGGTGCTTATTTTTCTGTATAAAATTCTGTGACTTATTTCCTAAGAAATATACTTCTTATTCAAAGGGTATATTTTGTTCACTTACTTCTCATAGAATAGTATTTCTATGTTGTCTGGTATTTCAGGAACAAAAGGATGGTAAGTTTTAAGACTAGACTTTTGTATCTTCTAGACCAGTCCAACCATTGGTCAGACAAAGCATGGAAGATGATACTCAATACTTTCCACTAAATATGGAATGAATTAGCTTCATATCGTATACACTTGATTGAGCAGTCACTTTCAGGATACATGATCATTCTGAGGATTTCTTTGAAGTTCTCATTTTAAAATTTTTTTAAATTTGAGAAAGATTCACATTAAGAACATTTTCCCATAAAGAAATATTTTCAAGTGCTGGGTGAAAATGGGTTGGGTTTTCTTTTGTTTGTTTAAATGTATATATTTATTTTTGTTAGCTTGGTAGAAGCATCTATACATTTGGGAGGAAAGCTTGCTTTTAGACTAATGTTGGTAAAGCTCTTTTGTGAAACTGAAAGAGAATATACTTAGTAACAGGATTTTTTTATTTCCATAGGCTTGTACCGCAACCAACAACTCCATTTTGTAATTGACTGCTTAATAAACACCTTCACTATCCTGGCATAGGAAAGAGAGGGGCAGTTCTGTTACATAAAAGTAATAGAGTATATACTCCTAAAAATAAAAAACTCTATTTGTTTGCAGTGTAGGAGGATGAAGTTTTTTTTCACTAACTTTGACCTTTATATGTGCCTTGGGGGAGCAAGGTGTTCATGGAGCTTCGTGGGAACGTTTGGGGCTGATTGGGAACTGAAGTATATCCTGCCTTTCTTGCTGACCACAAAAACACATCTTAAGATAGTGAAAGAAAACTTCCTCAGACTTTTAAAATACAAATGTAGTTGGTTATGCTATAAATTGCAAATCAGATCATGAAGAGTAACTCCTCCCCTCAGTTTACATCCTCCTGAGTGCAGCAGTGAAGGAGGGGAGGGGAGCAGGGCTCTGTCCCTGGCTCCTTAGCAGGTTTGGTGTGGTTTAGGGTTTTTCTGAATTTATTTATCTTTTTTTAAAGTAGGGTGATCTGGGGCAATGTCCAAACAGTAAGAAATGACAAATAACCCTTGGGGCATGTAGCACCACTGCTTGCTTCGGTGGAAAAGTTTGGTGTGTGCTTGTGCAATGCTTAATTATCCCACTTCACATGAACATACAGAGCTGAAATTTGCACTAACTTGCGAGTATTTGCTCAGGTTTTGTTACGTTACAAGATAAATGACACTTTATATATACTGATATCATATTAAACTCTACTTAATGCTTTAAGATGTTAGGTGGCAACTGAAAAATTGCCCAAATACTACAGAGCAACACTGAGCCCCCTGAGGAGCATGATGAAGAACTTCTTGTAATTTTTTCAGTATAAACTTACGCTTTGATTTACAGTATTAATTTGTGCAGCTTCTGGCAAGCACCAAGTATTATTCTGTACCTATGAATATCGCTTGTATTACTTCAGTTAAATTTTTTTAAAGCAGGTTGTTTAAGATTTCAGAAGTATGGGTTTTTTTTTCTGCATAAATGTTCTGTTAAAAACATTTGTGGCTTAAGATTTAAATAATGATTTTTTTTTTCTTTTAATAGGTGAATGTCTATGTGCTGGGAAAAACTTTCCTTCTGTTGGCCAGAGAACTCTGCATAAATGCTCCAGCCATAGGTATTTTTTTTATGAGTTGACTTTTGAGTATTTGGGTGTATTTTCTGCATGGTTACTTTAAAAGAATATATATGTGTGTGTGTATATATACATAGTATTGTCTGCTAAATACCAAAGTGGTAACTTAAAAATGAAGCTTCAGTCAATCCAGGCCTAAGAGCAATGCTGACCATGAGAGCCTGCTCTCCTTTATGTAAGACTTTTTTGGGAGCTAGATGCTATTTTCTTTTACAAATAATTTTGTTGCTTTTTCTGAGAGTAGTTCAGGCTATACGAAGACAGTAAGGCTGATGTATAAAAAATTTGTGTGTGTCTACAAGCTTGCACAAGCCTGTCACACTTCCAATTCCAGAGATGCAACATTTGATAAATATTTGCCAAATTTCCTATCTGTCCATCACCTGTAGCTGAGGTGTTCAGCGCTTGAAATACAAGTGGCTTGATGGAAAATGAGGAGCAACTTTTTCCAAGCATGTGAATAACTTTTTAATTAGTAAGTCATTGCTGAAATTGTAACACAGTGATAGGAAGGTGGATTTTACGTGTTGAAGGATAAAAAAGCTGTTGTCTGGGCTGTAGCCTTTAAGCCAAGGGAATTCATGCCAATTCCAGTTAAAAGAGTGAGTTTATAGAGAAGTCTTGTGACTGTTACCCACCTCTGTGCAGGAATTTTCTTCCTGTATCTTTACCCACTCTTACTCTCACTCCCACTCTCCTTAATCTGTACTGAAAGAATCAGATGCTTTTTGTGTTCAAGAACAACACGCCACGCATGCCCCTTCAGATGTACTCCGCTGGTCACATAGCTGCCTGCCTTTGCAGCAAGAGAACCAGCAGCTCACATACTGAGCTTCGACATAACGGCATCCAGGTAGTATGTGGCAGTGCACAGCTATCAGCCATCATGGTGTGCTGGCTTTGTTAGCATAGCTTGATGTCTGGTAAAAAATTCTTGTTTTCAATAATTCAGTTGCCTTATTATTTTTCATTACTTTTTCTTTTTTTGAAGAGAGAACAGGCAGAATTTGTATTGCAGCTTAGTTTCAAGGTGCAAATTAGTGTAGCTTAGAAAACAGCAAACAGAAAACCCTTCTCAACGAAATGTAGAGGTACTTGTTATACATGGAAGAAAATATTGGTTTAGACTGCTGTTTGAGTATTCTTTCCAAGGTCATTATGAGAAAAGAGATTTATAAAAAACAGTATTTCTAATTGGCTCGTGTTTAATGATTGTCAGACACTTGAGAAAAATGCCTACTTTTATCACTCTTTGAGAAAAGTTAAGGATACTAGCTATAAAATGACTGCTGATAGGGGATAGGACTGTTTTTAGAAAAAAGAGAGGTAGGGGAAGATCTAGCAGCTTTTGTTTAAGGTGGCTTATTTCCAATTAGTAATTTTGAGTGAACTTAAAGACCATAATGCAAGTATTTCTCTAATGTCTGCTCTTAAATGTGAGGATGGGATGTATATTTAGATAGTGGCTGCTAGTATTACAGCTCTGGGCTAAATCTGTGATAAAGCCTGTTACTGCATTAAGCTTCACGTGTATGTCTTGACTCTGGGCATTCAAGTGGGTGCAGTTGGACAGGTGCAAATGTCAGTGTTGCTGTTTGCTGGGCAGTCTGTGGAGGTTAACGCAGGTGATGTGTGTGAATGGGCATTAGAGGCTTTCAAATATAACCACAGGATGATTTTGATCAACTTTGATTATGCTCATAGTTTGTCTCTCTTCAACTTAGGCAACACACACAAAGCCCTGAGCTTCCACTTTATGTCAGCTCCCTTTTTTGTGAAGGAAAATAAAGGATGCTGATAGATAAGTCTCAGTTACCAGGCAAGGGAACCTTCGTATTTGCGGTGATAGCTAATGCCCTGTGGACATGCACAGAGGGGACAGACTACGGTATTATCATCACCCGTTAACTGTACTGTAGATGAATTAACAGACACAAGTCATAAGATCAGCAATGATCAAGTACACAGGATTTAGGGCAAGTAAAAATGTTTTATATTTCACAGATTGGGGACAGAATACAGTATTATCATCACCCCTGTTAACTGTACTGTAGATGAATTAACAGACACAAGTCATAAGATCAGCAATGATCAAGTACACGGGATTTAGGGCAAGTAAAAATGTTTTATATTTCACAGATTCATAAACTGCTCTAGTTTAGAACATTCTGTTTAAGTCAGCTGCAGTCTGCAAGTTAGTTATCTATATACAAAATAAATGCACAGTACGTGCGAAATTTAACATTTTTCTGCTTGTTGCAGTCTTAATAATTAAGTCAAATAGCTTATGAATAAATAAAATAAGATTAAATTCAAGAGCATTCCTTCACTTATTTGTATAGCCTGATTTAGCAGATAGGTAAGTAGCATAACATTCCATACTGCTGCAGAGTTCATAGTAAAATTGAAAAAAATCCCTTAATGTGCATCACTGCAGTACTGGAATACAGTCAAGGTGAAATGCATCATGCATAGAAAATGAGCTCAGGTATTTGTCCTCCTTGTACTCCGGTTCCATTAGTACTGTCCGAGGAGCACTGGAACTGGAATGTCACTTTCCCACACTGCACTTCAGTCATTCCCTCTTGCCCAAAGTAACTGAGTTCGTTACCATCAAGAATAGCACTTACATTGTAAAATGTGTCTTGCTCAACCTGCACAGGGTGTTCAAACCACACAGAGAAAGTGTTACTGGAGCCATCAGAGGTAAACTTTGTCAGATTTTGAGCAAGGACAACTCCTAAGCGCTTCAGTTCAATTTTGACGCTGTATTCAGCTTTGCCACAGCTTGACCCATACAATCCCAGTCCTGCTATAAATATCCGTTTATCTACAGCAAACTGAATACTGTCACATCGCCCTCGGTACCTCCACTGATTGCTGCGATATGCAGATGACTGAAACCGATGGCATCGCTGAGGTACAAGTCCTTTTCTTTTTGTCAGTGGAAACTCTAGTTTGGGTTTATTTGCAGCCGTGTACCATAGGAATATGTTGTGAGTTTCCTCAAGGGTGAGGATGTCAGACTGGGCAGCTCCGTTGGCAAACTCTTCCAAAGTCATGGTTGGAATCCGCACCAAGTACAAAGCTTTTCCCAATACACTCCTCTTGTTGCGCGGCGTAACCGGCAGCCCTTGCCTTTTGCATTCAGCTTCTGCCCAGTTGAGAACAGCCTCGAAAACTACCACTTCCTTGGTGTTGAGCGCCTCCCGGGTTACAATGATCTCTAGTGTTTGTTGATCTATCTCACAGAAGCCCTCTGACTTCAGTGCCATTTCTGCTTGAGCATCAATCACTTCCCAGCAGCGCTGCGTCAGCTCTGGCTCCTCGAAGAGCCTGCTCTGAGACAGCAGGACACAAGCGTTCTTCGCTTCTAAACTGGTCTCCAGAAAATTGACGCAAGCCTTTGCTAGGGCCGGCACGATGTACTTCTTGGCAGCGTACAGCGTAGCCAGAACTGTGTCAGCTTCCAGGTCTATTTCATCACTATACATGTATCTAGATGGGAAAAAAATAGTTTCTTAGGAGAAAAAAAAAAATACATAGGCCATGAAAGATTGATCTATAGTCATCTTTGCTGGCAGTGAATCTGACATTCAGTATTTGTCAGCACATTAAGTAAACAGTAATAAGTGCGTATTGCACAATGCCAATTAGGAGATGTATATTTTATAAGCTACTTTGAGTCTGTCCACATAATTAGTAGACTTGTAGTGGCCACTTACTTTAATAGGATTAGAAAGGCTGCAGGTTCCACATCTGGTATATGGATTTCAGATTTGACCTCTGCGAGATCGCCATAAAACATAGCATAGAAGACAGAGCTACCAACTGCCAAAACATACTGGAAAATAAAGAGAGAGAAGCCTCAGTAATACGTATTGGTAATAGCTGAGCGTGCTGGCTTTCGGCAAGAGCTACACTTAGTGAAAGTTAAAAGCTACAGTGGAGGCAAAAGACTGCCTTAGACGGTTCCCTTTAATTGCAGTGTACATGAATTACTTCTGGGATTAGACAAGAGCCGTAATTAGGAAAAAAAAAAAAGGAACCTAGTTACGAGGCAGGGGGAGAAGGCGATATGCACAGCAGTATCAAAGAGGCAAAAATTATCTGCACAAACCTTATGGGCAGGAACTTTCTTGGATGCCCCCGGCGGGCCCACGATGAAGTGAACGTCAGCCATGAGTTCGTTATTGAACATCAGCGCGTTCCTGCAGGCGAGGGGAGGGGGGAGA
>NW_009219057.1:0-340 GCF_000690835.1 Fulmarus glacialis
TGGGGATATCTCTGGAACGGGGTAGTGGGGACACCCGCTTCTGCACCTGGAATAAAGGCGATGAAACCCCCACAGCTCTGGGGCCTGGTACTGGGGGAGGCTGGGGAGCAGGTATGCGGCAGCATGGCACACAGTACGGCACGGAGGCCTGGTGCCTGCAAGAGCGGTGGCTGCGGGCACACGGGACAGATTCTGTGTCAGGGGATGGATGCTCTGCAAAGGGACAGATGCTTTGTTGGGGGATGGATGCAGTGTTGGAGATGAATGCTGTGCTGGGGGACGGACGCTCTGCCAGATCACGCTGGCACACAGCCAGAGTCAGGGTCGGCTCTGTCCCGGC
>NW_009219057.1:431-860 GCF_000690835.1 Fulmarus glacialis
TTCTGCAAATGCCACGTCTTCACCCCACGTGCAGGCTGGAAGAACCGCCCTGAGCATCCCCCGGGCGTCTCGGCATCCCTCTAAGCCGGGAATCTCGGTCCAGGGAGGGGAAAGGCCACTGACTCACCCCACCGCGCTGTGAGTGAGCAGCAGGACTGCGACAGGAACCGCAGCCGGACACTTCTGCCCTTGCTCTGCCCCCTCGGCCACGCTCCTCCCAGGATGGATCCTGTACTCCCAGGGCAGAAACGAGCTGGGGAGAGGGCTTGGGAGGAGGGCACGGCCCCCCTGGGCACCAGCTCTGCAGGGCAGCATGCACAGCAGGAGCTGGCAACGCTGCCCGCCAGTTGTGGCACGCTTTGCCGATGCCTGCCCGCATGATGTTTCCGCAGAAGCCGCTGGGGAGGAAGGGCAGGGGAGGGTGGGGGG
>NW_009219057.1:886-1415 GCF_000690835.1 Fulmarus glacialis
CCCCTCTGGCCCCTTCCCGCACCTTCGCGAGGGAAGGGGCCGGAGGGAGACTCCGGCGCGGCAGAGCTGCATGTGCCGCATCAAAGCCACTCTCCGCCGGGAGGAAGCCCTGCAAGCGTTCACGGAGAGAGCAGCCCTGGTCCACGGCTCCCTGATGGGCCATAAATTTCTCGGAAGAATCATGGCGTGCTAAAAAGTTTCCTCTTGTTAGAGAGCGGGGAGGGGAAGGGAGGAGATGGAAGCTCCTACGGCAGCACGGGACATCGCCAGAGTGCCCTCAAATGGCAGGGACTGGTTTTTGCCCAGACCCCGGGCTGTGCCCCCAGGGCCGGGCATCTCCCATGGGCTCCGCTCACCTCCTCTCCCGGAGTCTGTGCCCCTTATAAAGGGAGCCGGGTCTGAGGCAGGTCAGCAGAGCTGGGACCCCGTGAGTGGGGATGAACCGAGGCTGCCTGGATCCTGCAACCCCCTCTCCCTGCACCCTGTGGGGGCTTCTTCCAGCTGGAGGACCCGCTGCAGGATCCGCTCT
>NW_009219058.1:0-212 GCF_000690835.1 Fulmarus glacialis
ATGCCCAGCACATGCAGCGCCCCGCACCCAGTACCCAGATTAGGGTTGGTGTTAAAGTTTCGGGTGAGGGTCATTAAAGTCAGGGGTTGCGTTGGGTTTGGTTTAGCAGTACGGTTAGGCATAGGATTGGCTTAGGGTCAGGCTCACAGTTAGGGGAGAGGGTTAGAGTTAGGGGATAGGGTTAGGCTTAGTGTTAGCGTTAGGGGTAGGAT
>NW_009219058.1:493-823 GCF_000690835.1 Fulmarus glacialis
TGCATGTTGAAACTGGGCTCCAGTGAGTGCAAGAGCTACGGGGTAGAGGAAGCCCAGAGCCTCTGTGTTTGCAGGGCTGTGAAGGGGTGGTCAAGGGAAGGTGAGGGCCAGCAACAGTTTTCACTCTTGGCCACTTCTGTGCCAGAGGCTAAGGTGGTGGGTGTCCGTTTTGGGCTTGGACCTAAAATCCTAACCGTTATGCGAACCCTAACCCTAAGCCCTAACTGTCACCCTAAACCTAACCCTCCCCCTAACCCTCACCCTAATGGGCGCTGGGTGCTGAGTACCGGGTGCTGTGGGTGCTGGGCGCTGGGCGTGTGGTGCTCTGTG
>NW_009219059.1:0-523 GCF_000690835.1 Fulmarus glacialis
TCCCACCCTGCACCCTCCTCCCTGCCGGCCGCGGGGGTCCCGCTCCCCGTCCCCCCCCCACCACGACACCATCCCCTTGCCCGCTCCTTGCTGGTTCTCAGCTGCCTGCAGCGGCCGCGGGCAATGCCTGCCCGGCCTCGGTGCCGTCCCCCGCGGCGGGGACTCCTCCAAAGGCTGCAGGTGCAGGGAGACGGGTTGGGGGTTGTTCTTTTTTCCCCCTTAAATTCCATATTTAGCACGCTCCGGTCATGCGGGGGTTCCCGGCGGCAGCTCCTGTTGCGTGAAACTTGTGGCTTTGCTGTTGTTGTTAATGCACTAATTCCTGCGCCCTGGAAAACCCTGCTCCGGCCGGCTCTTTGCTTTCCAGCCACCTCGGAAAGGAAGTAAAAAAATTGGAGGAGAAAAGCAAGACAGAGAGGAGCATGGAAGTGTCAGGCTGTGAGATTTAAAGCAATTAGGGGAAATTATGTTCGAGGCGCTGGCAAGCAGAGAAATCGCCGGCGGCAGCTGCCGGGGCGTTGGG
>NW_009219059.1:1131-1848 GCF_000690835.1 Fulmarus glacialis
ATCCCTCTGGTCGCCGATACTTGTGTCCCCTGCATCCCTCTGGTCACCGATGCTTCTGTCCCCTGCATCCCTCTGGTCGCCGATGCTTCTGTCCCCTGCATCTGTCGTGGGGCTGGAGGTGTGCAGTGGGGCTCAGCCAGCTGCAAGGGGACACCGGGCACGGTGGGGACCCGGCATCAAGCATAGCTGAGAACGGGGTGCCAGGGAGGGGACCCCATTCCCCGCCGGTACGTATGGGAACCATGCTCAGGGTGGCTTGCCTTGAGATACGTGGGTGCAGTTGTCACCCTGTGGGGGTGCATTGGCCCCCGTGGGGCCAGTACCAGCGTCCCTCGGGGACAGCAGCATCCTTTGGGGACAGCGGCACCCCTCGGGGACACAGAGCATCCCCGGAGGACCTGGCTGTCAGCTCCCGCAGGCACGAGGGTGGCACTCAAATGCACGCAGTCTTTTGGGTTCCCCCCTCCCTATGGGTGTCCCCAAATTATTGGCAGCCCCCCGGATGCTGGAGGGACCCTGGGGCTCCTCCGGCGGAGTGGGACAGGGCCCTCCGTGCCTCGGCGTGCAGGGGAGGATGGCGGCGGGTGCCGGCAGCGGATGCTGCTGACTCAGGACCTTCCCAAATGGTTCCTATTTTTACACCGGGGCCGGTAATATTTAGCCCGTGGATCAAAGCAGATGGAGGGAGCTGGGTGATGCCGCGTAAACACCCGCTCG
>NW_009219060.1:0-5864 GCF_000690835.1 Fulmarus glacialis
TTTTTTTTTTTTTTGGAGCCTTCTACGTGCTGTTTCCTGCTTTTGCAAGGCCAAGGGGATGGGTTAATTATTAATTATGGATGGAAACACGAAGCCCGTCCCTGCCGTGTCGCGGTCCCCTCTCCCACGCCTCTCGGGGAGCCAGCCGTCCCCGTGCCAAGCCGGTTCAGCTCACTCATCCAGCGTTTGCTGGGCGATCGCTGGCCAAAGGAGGAGGCAGCCACGCACGGCGGCTTGCGAGCAACAGTTTGTGCCCCTCACGTGATAATATCTTCTTTTGGTTGTTTTTTCGCAGCGTGCCAGCGCCATGCACCCGGCAGCCGGCAGCTTTCCCCCGGACGAGGAGCCCCTGCTCGAGGAGCCCTCGGTGAACAGACACAGCCGGCAAAAGCCAAGCGACCGCTTGCATGGGGCCTACGTTATTTTTTTCCTCCTGGGCATCGGGTCCCTGCTGCCCTGGAATTTTTTCATCACGGCAAAGCACTACTGGATGTACAAGCTGCAAAACTGCTCGGATCGGGCAGGCCCGGCAGGACAGGCAGCTTCCGATCTGCGGGGGAGTGTGCTGCTTTCGAGGCAGAAAAAAAAGCTGCTCGCCTTCCTTCCTTGCTCTTTTTCCCCTCCGCTTCCCCGGAAGGTGAGTGAACGTCCTCAGGGGTTTTGCCCGCTGCAAACCCTGGGGTAGGGGTTTATTTGGGGAGCACAAACAGTAGCAAGAAAGATGCTTAAAACTAAAAGGCGTAGCACTTTGCGGACTGTCTTTTACCTCTATTTGAAGTTTAAGGCACCTTTAAAAAATGTGGCTTAACCTGCCCCATAAGCAAGGCTGCCTTTCTTAGGACAGTTTCTGCGGTGCAAGGTAAAAATCTGTTTGTGTTTTTCTTTGTACTTCGTGCTTGGTGAGCCCCCGAGCCCCGCAGGGCTCTCTGCTATTCCAGCCAGACTCAGCCGCAACTCCCTGCGGGCCGGGAGATAAATTGCCCTGAACTCCTGGCTCCGTGGTGAGGCATCGAACGCTTTTTAGGCATTTTCTCCCTTGCGCTGGCTGGCGCAGCATGTCATTTGGAGGTGGCAGGAGGGCTTCGCAGGAGCACCAGCCCCGGAGCGCATGGCTTGCGATAGTCTCGAGCCCCCCCAGATGCTTTACTGCTTTTCCTTCAAGATTTGGCAGGTGTGACCGGAGTATCTCCTTGCAGCGATAAACATCTGGCTTTTGGCATATGGGATGAGGAGCTTGTCACGGGGCGATTGATGAGCCGGCCTTGGGGCGGCAGGCTCGATGGCCTCTCTTTTTCTCCCTGAAAAAGCTTGCTCCTCCTGCCACGGCGAGATTATTTCCCTGTGCCCCCCTGACAAAGCAATGCCGTTTCTTTGTGGCTGGAAAAAGCGTCGGCGTGATGAGGCTGCGTCCCGTCCGCCTCCCGTTGCCGAGCTTGTTGAAGTGGTTTGGGCACATTTTATTTTTATATAAACACAGAGCCAGGTGTGACACCCACGTTTTCTCTGTGATTTCTCACACCTGTACGGCATCCACAGCTCTTTTAATTTTCATAGTTAAGCCGGCTGCGTTTTTGATGGGGAGGAAGCAGAGTCTCACCAACTGTACCAGGGTGCTGAAGTCCCGGTGCGTTGGTATAAATCGAGATACTGGGTGGATTAAACTGATGGAGACCAAGCCCCCGTGGTGCCCGAAGACCACAAACAGGCTGCCCCGGTGCTAGCAAGGGTGCTCAGAGGGGGGGCGAAGGGTGCTCCGCCGCCCCGTGGCACGATGTCCTCCCGCGTTCCCTGCGTGCCACCCGCTCCTCGTGCCTTCTACGTCAGGCTCAGCCAAGGCAATTCTTGAAAAAGCTGTTTTCAAGTCGAGTAAGCGTCACTAAGCGCCTTCTTCCTAAAAACTCTTGCGCAGCTGTATTCCTGGTCAGATCGGCCATTGCTTTATTGAAAAGATGTTTTTCCTCTTTCTATATGGCCGTGGCGCAATGCTTTGTACTTCCTCCAGTGAAAAACAACCTGGCTTTTCCGTGGCAGTCGAGCCTGATCAAAAATAAACCAGTCGGCCCCGTTTCTGTCCCTGGGATGACGAGCCGCGGCGCTGTGGAGGGCTTATCTGCAAACAGAGCTCGACTGCGGAAAGATCTGCCTGCAACCAGCAGCCTGCTCTTGGCTCCAGCCTGCTCGCTGCTCCTCATTTCATGCCCCCTGCTCCAGGTAACGCTCCGATGCCTCCGGCTGCTGCCATGGGCCTGGATTGCTTTTCCAGCCCGGCTGGAGCGGAATAAAAACTCCTTTGCAACAGCATCTCGGCAACTCCGGGCAGCGCCGGTTGACGCCAATGACTAATTTGGCACCGCGATGCTTTGTTCTTGTTTGGGTTTTTTTTTTTAAGGTGCTGAGTGTGTGCTGTGCATCATGGCAGCGTCTTTGAAGATGCTGTAGTTAACACAGGGTCAAACACCTCCATTACGCACCTCGGCTCCGTGGCTGAGGGATGACACCTTCCCCCGCGAGAGGCGGAGGTGGGAGGAAGGTGTCGGGTTTGCTTTGTGGATTATTATTATTTATTAGCCAGGAAAGGGGTGACAGTCTTTCAGTGCCTGCGTTTCTCCTCTAAAACCATGTGGGTGATGGGGAGCTCGGCCCTTGCGAGCAAGGGGTGCCCGGAGGAGATGAGCCGGCCGGTCAGGGAGGGCTCAGCAGAAAGGGAGAAGAACTAGATATGTGTTGCATAGCCAAAAATCTGCTCCGAAAGCATGTCTGTGATGGGTGGGAATGCCCACGCAGGGAGAAGAGTTACCGTCTGAGCGGGATTAACACCTAACGAGCAGGAGCAAAGAGGTGTGATGAGCATGGAGCCTGATATTTTTCCCTTGATCCAGGCATGGAATAAATTTGCCACGCACCATTCTGCTGCTGCATTAAAACTGTGACGTGAGGGCTTTCCTTTTTTACAGAAACAACGGCAATTGAAGCCCTTCTACTTGGCTTTTCTTTTCCAGCAAGGTTTGGCCGTGGTAAAGGTAAAGGCAGTGGTGAAATATCCCAGTGCAGTGCAGGCTCCTCAGTTTCTTAAATGCTTTCCCCAATTCTCTTCCCACAGCTGGTGTGAGCACGTTTGCTGGGAACGAATGCATGTTTCCCTGGGGTGCTTGTAACGCAGCATCTCTGCTGGATTGCTGCAAGTGTGGATACACTTCTCCTTGGTGGACAGTGTCGTAAAGACTTTTCCCCCCCTCAAATGAAAAAGAAAATTAAGTTGGAAATGTATTAAATATCCCTGGGTTGGTTTGGAGGTTTGTTTTAAGTAGGTTGATAAATAAGTCTTAGTTTTAGCAGCCAACTTTGCATTTTGCTTTGTCTTTTCTCCTATAATTCATCGTTGAGCTTCCTGCTTCGCCAAGCCGATGCTAAGTGCAGGCGTTTATGTCTCCGTCTATATGGACCCTCTAGGAGCGATTATTAGATTTCCCATCGCTTACAGTAGAGCTCCTGATAGGGAAGAATAAATGAACGTGCTTGTAAACTGACCAAAAGACTACGATACAAAGCTGCAAAAAAAAAAAAAAAACAAAGTAACGTGCAGAGAAAACGTGCCAAGTGCCTTCTCGCGCTCGGATGCGACATGGCCCCGTCTCTGTAGCTAGGTAACTGCAGAAAATGAAAGCCCATCACGATGGGGGTTGTTATGTAGGTCATCCTCTTTGCGAGCATCGTCCGACCTGTTGGCTGAGATTCCCCGCAGAAAAAAACGGGGGATTAAGCACCTCGAAGGGAAGAGATGGAGCAGACACGCTCTAACAGCATAGTACTTAAAATGGATTGAAAATGTAAGCGTTTGGCTGCAATCTTGGCAGAGAAATCTCTCTTTCTCTGCTGTGGTTATTGCTTTCTGCGTGCCCAGCCTGACCTCTGCGCGAGGCAGGCTGGTGAGTATTGACTGACGCTGCAGCCGACTTGCTCGGATGATATACGAGGCCCCAGAGTAAACGCGTGTTGAGTCTCAATAGAGTTTCTCAATGAGTTTTGTGCACGCGGAGAGGGAGACCGGGAGGGAGAATAATGTCCCTGCGTCCCCACCCGCGCCGCTTTTGCTCGAGCACGTTCTCAAGTGTGGTGTCCCGGTCGCTCTGCGTGGAGAGGGATGCACAGGTTGGGCTTTTGAGGCAGTTAGCTAATAACATTAATAACATTAATGTTTATAAAAAACAGTCCTCATGGAGCTGAAGTAGGGTAAAAAGTTCAGGGGGTTTGTCCAGGACACCGGAGCCTGCCAGAGAAATTCAAACCTCCTTCGAGGAGATTTTGGTTGCTGCCCCGTGGGGCCAGCGCAGCGGTAAGGCAGGTATTTCCTTCACCATTTTTGCTTCTGAATTTGTTATGTCCCTAATTTCCTGAAATATCCCAGGGCTGTTGCAGGACGAGAGAGCCCCGGGGCGGTTTCCATCACCCGTTCCCTTTGCCTGTCATCCTGAGCAGCTTTGCAACACGTGCTGCAATGCGAGGAGTTGGACACATACGTCGTAACTCTCCACGTATGCTGTGTCATGCCGTACTTAGGACCTGAAATTCATGGTTTTTGGTTTGTTTTTTTTTTCCTGGCAGGACTTTTTTGAGAGTTACATCTCCATCGCTTCAACTGTGCCCTCAGTGCTGTGCCTGATCGGGAACTTCTTGCTCGTCAATAAGTAAGTGCTGCTCCGTTCCCGGGTCCGTCGGCCGTGGCTCTCCCCGGCTTTGCCCACGTCGCTCCTGCCTTTCTCCGGCTTCAGCCGTGGCTTCCAGCTCAGCCTGAAACACCCAGTGGGGAAAAGCTTAAAAACGGGGAGATAAGGCACTGGGAAGCCATGTTGTCCTCTGGCTCCCGCGGGCAGGGCGAAGCACCCTGCTCCCCGCCCGCAGCACCCATGCCTGGAGTCGGCTTGAGTTGTGCCGCTGTAAATAAATTCCTGATAAATTCCTTGCTTAATTGCTTGGGAAGGAAGTCTGTGTATGCGGGCATGTGGTCTTTCCTTCTAAAAATGCCATCGTTGTCACCGGGGGAGCGGACGACGAGAGCCAGGCTTGTCCAGGCAGGAGTAACGCCTTGCTCTAGTCCTACCAGCCATTGAACTGGCTTAAGAAAAGGACCATCCGTGCCTTGCTGCAAGCTTGACTTAAACTGAAATAGCCGCCTCCCCTCATTTGTACCGTTCCTTATCCCAGATCAAACTCCTGCACGTTTGTGGGTGAAGAGGAATGTGGTTTTGTGCTTAATCTCTAGATCCCGGCTGCTGGTCCGGCCCCCTGCCTCTCTCCCTCGCCCCTCCGTCCTGCCCCCAGGCCAGCCCACCCAGGCTCCCGGCTGGGTAATAAGCGACCTCCGTGCTCCAACAACTAATTGTCTTGTAGGGACGCGCCTGGGATCGCTTTCACCCAGCCTGCCGTGTTTCCCAGGCGGGCTTTATCACTGCTGCTGTACATCGCTCCAGCGACGGGGATAGCTCCTGATTTCTGGGGGAAATGGGTATTTACAGCTCGGTTGGGCTTACAGACTTAGCCCTGCTGATGGGAAAAGTGGAAATTGCAGAGTTAACATCTGAAGGCTTCTGAGAAAAATCATTACTTTTTATTCCTCATCTCCCCCCGCCTTTATTTTCCGTGATCCGTCTCGCAGCAGAGGAGTTGGTGTCCTCCGCACCGCGCCTTCACGCTCTAGTTCTAAACGCGGAAGTCTCTGCTTCCCCTTGTCCCCAGGGTGCCCGCCAGCATCCGGATCCTGTCCTCCCTCTTCGTCATGCTGGCCGTCTTCCTGGTGATCACGGTGCTGGTGAAGGTCGACACCTCCGCCTGGACCACCTGCTTCTTTGCCCTCACCATCGGCTGCG
>NW_009219060.1:5875-7331 GCF_000690835.1 Fulmarus glacialis
CCGTCTTCACCAGCAGCATCTTCGGCCTGAGCAGCCGCTTCCCCATGAAGAACTTGCAGGCGCTGATCTCGGGTTGGTGTCCCCCGGCCGGGATGGGTTTTCGGTGGTTGGGTTTTCTTTCCCTCCTGCATCTGGTGTTGTGTCACGCGGGGTTTATTTTAGAAACTTAACTTTGCCTTAAGGATAAAGGGAAGTTGCCGAAGGCGAAACGTGCTCGGTCACATGAGCCGGTGCTTTCGTTTCTGTAAATGCCGAGCAGGCGCTGATCTCGGGTTGGTGTCCCCCGGCCGGGATGGGTTTTCGGTGGTTGGGTTTTCTTTCCCTCCTGCATCTGGTGTTGTGTCACGCGGGGTTTATTTTAGAAACTTAACTTTGCCTTAAGGATAAAGGGAAGTTGCCGAAGGCGAAACGTGCTCGGTCACATGAGCCGGTGCTTTCGTTTCTGTAAATGCCGAAGTGCTGAGGGCTCGGCAGAGACGGGGAGAGCGGCGGTCCTCCACCGTCCCTGCCCGGGGGCGAACGCCCTGCAGAGCAGCTCCAGCCAGCGCGATGGCTTCGCCTGGGTATTCGTTCTGTGCGGGGAGAAGGGGGGAAGGAGATGCGTCCCTCAGCTCCTGTTTGCAGCTGGAGGAATCTTCAACTTCGCATTGTCTCCTCCTTTCCATTCGGCTTTTCCCTGCATTTCCATGAGTGATGAGGGGCACGTTGGGAGCCGTGAGTGATGAGCTCCCTGGAGGTTTGATAACGTTATAAATGTGCTGTGGAACGGCTGCCGAACCCAGAGGGGAAGGGGAAAAAAATCAAGACAGAGAAATTTTTCCTGGGGCCGAGACAGGAGTGTTTTAATGAGTTTAGCCCGCTGGGGGAAATCACCGCATCGCCGAGACGGCATAGCTCTTGCTGGTGGCTTGAATTCCTGTCTGGGGGAGTGCAGAAGAGAGGCGGTTATACGTGTGCCGGTGGAAAGACAGGTCTAGGCTTTGGGCAGGGTTTGGACCTTCTCTGCAGGACTCGGCACATGCGAGCCCAGCGGGTCGGGTCCCAGCCTGACCCTGGTGCAGTGCTGCGGCTGGGTTGGAACGGATGCAGGATGGGACCAGGGCTGTGATGCAGCCCCGCAAATAGCTGCGTTGTGGAAATGCAGATGAGACGGTGCGTGCAGCTGCACCCCGAGCTGGGTTTGGGGACCAGCGTGTGGGGCAGGGGGGTGAGCTGCTTCCCCTGGGGGGGTTGTGCACACCGGGAGGGGTTAATAAGAGGATGCTGTTGTTTCTGGGTTCCCCCTCTGCATCAAAGTCCTCCTCGCTGGAGGTGCTGTGGCTTGCTCTCTGCCACCTCGATGTCCCTCACCTGTGCCCCAGGCGCTGAGCTCTGGCTTTCTGGTCCCCCCACACAGGTCAGGCCATGGGCGGCACGATCAGCGCCGTCGCCTCCGTGATAGACCTGGCGGCAGCGG
>NW_009219061.1:0-247 GCF_000690835.1 Fulmarus glacialis
CGGTGAATTAATTTTTGCCGTACACCAGCCACGATCCCCGCTCGCCTTGTACCCCCTTCGGGTTTCTCCCCCGCTGCGCACAGGTAAAAGTTTCTCAGCCCCGTGCTGTAGCTAAACAGATTAATACACGTTGACAGAGTCTTTATCCCTCCTCGCACGATGTTAAATGAATCTTAAAGTCCCTTCTGAGACAAACGGGGAACTCTCTCTCTCTGTCTGTCTCCCCGTCTATCTGCGTGCGCGTTGG
>NW_009219062.1:0-1432 GCF_000690835.1 Fulmarus glacialis
CTGCTGCTCCCACGTTTTGGGGACCCCGGGCTCACCGGAGCTGAAGGTGGCACGGCCGTGGCCCCAGGCCCTGACACCGTACAGACGGCTGGACTCTGCGTGCAGCCAGACTGTTCTGGCTCAGCGTCAGCCGGGGGAGGACACGTCCTCGGGTGAACGTCCCCAGGGGCAGGCGGGAGGGGTGGGGGGAATGTGCTGCCGCGGTTGCATCACCCCACCATGGCCCCGGCATGCACGGGGCCGGGGAGGTTTTGCTGTGGGGTTAGCAGGCTCCCGCGCCACAGAGCCTCGCACGCTTGCACGCTCAGCACCCTCCACGTTTAACCCTGCTGTGCCGCAGCCAGGACTTGCAAAGGACCCCGTGACATGGCCCTGGAAAGCCACCCACGGGACGATGCTGGCAGGTCCCAGCCCAAACCAAACACATCTCTGGGTCGCAAATGCTTCGGGTTGGGGGTGGGAGAAGGTGGAGCCGAGGAGGAGCTTCCCCCGTCCCACCACTATATTAAATGCCGTCGAGGACTCCCTACTCTCTTTGCCGCTGTCACATCGCCAGGTCACAAAAATGGTGAGGGGCAGCGGATGGGAATTAAATTAAATGGCTGGGGCTCGATGGCATGGAACGTCTCGGGAGCTTTACCGGGTTTAATCTCTTCTTGAATTCGGACTTTTCGGTGACTGTGCTGGAAGTCGTGCAGAAGAGCTGTTCCTCACACACTGACCTTTGGATTCGAGCTCTCTGGGGGCTGAGGTACCTTCCTGAACTGCTAATATCTCTCTTTTCTGATTCTCTCTTTTAGACATCTTACACAGACAAGGGAGAAAAGGTAAGAGCCGTTTCGTGTCCACGGTCCTGCCCCATTGCCTGGTGTGAAACATCAGCCGTGTTAATGCGAATAATATTCATTCCTTACTCCTTGATTACCTGGTAAAATCAGAAATAAAACTGCTCTGTGGCTGGGCCACACAGGTCGTGGCTCCTCATTGTAAAGCACCACTAACGATGGAAATTTCTGGTTTCCTTTTTCGTTCTGACCTGGCAGGAGAGCAATAAATGGGAGACGATGGGTATTTCCCGGTCAAGCCCAATGCCTAAGCAGAATCCTTATTTGTTGCAACATTTATTTCCAAATGCTGCACCTATTTGCCACCTTTTTTCCCCATAAAGTGCTCTCAAAGCTGCCGGTGCACATCGCGGTTGGGTGCCCGACGCCGCAGGCTGGACGGGAGCGTGCCTGGGTCCGGCCAGCGCCGGCGGTGGGGAACGGAGCAAAGGGGGGATTTATCCTGGCGCTGGCAGTTGTGTAAGAGTGTCTGAGGGAGAATTAATCTTTAACGCAGCAAGGTTCATGGGTGGGTGTCGTGGCCTGGCCCCGGCGCCTGAGCAGCCCTGGCGCTGGGGCGGCCGCTTGCAGGGAACACCAGGACTGAC
>NW_009219063.1:0-3220 GCF_000690835.1 Fulmarus glacialis
GAGCACGCCGCCGAGTCCCGCCTCGGGCCGCACCCGCTCCGGCCAGAACACATGGGGCACCGCCACCATCCTCCTCCTCATCCTCCTCCTCAGCATCACCCCGCGGCCCTTAAGCTCAGCCCTGCCCCTCATCCCCACCACCAGCTCCACCACCACCACCACCACCATCATCATCATCATCATCATCATATGGCAGGGCAAGCCGAGGGGGTCTCTAGTCAAACGGGAGCGTTTGGCCCGGCGCAGTCACCAGCAGCCCCTTACCCCGTCTCTCACCCAGCCCAGGCTCTGGCAGCAGGTAGGGACTTCTTCATACGCAGAGACCTGCCGGCCCCACTCATGCCAGGGCTGACCGAGCAGCACCCCCCTGCAAGTTCTCACCACGGACTGTTTGTCTCAACAACAGGTAGCTATCCCGGACACCATGGTCACCACCACCACCACTCAGAAGCTGGGAATCCCTCTCTGTTCACTGGACTCCATGAGCAGCCTCCCCATGCAGCTCCAGGTGGCCATCTAAACGGACAGATAAGACTGGGGTTACCTGGAGAAATGTACGCCAGGTCTGAACATTTCACTCAAGTACCAGCCTCCAGGACAGATCCTTTTGCTGCTTCTTCGCTTCATAGCTACGGTGGCATGAATCTGAACGTGAATCTGGCTCCACACCACGGCCCGGGTGCCTTCTTTCGTTACATGAGGCAGCCCATCAAACAGGAACTCATCTGTAAGTGGATTGAGTTGGACCAGACTCCCAAAAAATTATGCTCGAAAACTTTCAGCACGATGCACGAGCTGGTGACTCATGTCACGGTGGAGCACGTTGGAGGACCCGAGCAGTCCAATCACATATGTTTCTGGGAAGAGTGTCCAAGAGAAGGGAAACCTTTCAAGGCCAAATATAAACTTGTAAATCACATCAGAGTCCACACAGGTGAAAAACCTTTCCCCTGCCCTTTCCCAGGCTGTGGCAAAGTGTTTGCCAGATCAGAGAATCTCAAAATACACAAAAGAACTCATACAGGTCAGTATGTAAAGCTCTCTTTACTCTCTCTCTGTGTTATTCAGCATACTGTTTTGCTTTATTTTGTTTTTAATGTATCCTTTGCGTTGTTATTGAATGCACGCCAAGTACTCCTGCAAAATAAATTCTCAGATTTGTTTGCTTCTTTACCGTTTGGAGGGGGGGGGGGGGTCAAAATACACAAAAGAACTCATACAGGTACGGTAACCTTCTCTGTAGCTTTTCTCTCTGCGAGTGGAAGCGCCGAGCGCCGGGGCCGGAGAGGGGCGCAGGGACGGGCCGGAGGGGCCGGGGGGGCCAGGGCGCTGAGTGAGAACAAATCTTAGAATTCTCGTCCATATTTTTTTCTGGTTGTGCGGAGAGGCTGCTGTAATGTTTATGCGGGTAGAGTTGTATAAATATCGGGTGGTATAGCTACTATTTCTGCTTATTCACACAGGCGAGGATTTTTTTTTTTTTTTGGCAGTTTAAAGTAGTTGGGGAAAAAAATGAAATCATTGTGCAAGCTCACAAATTAAAAGTGAACAATAGAAGTTACAACTTGCCTAGTCAGTTTTGACTGATGTCGCTGAGATGCTGCTGCTCGAACATTGTGAGAATAACACAGCTGCGACCTTTTCGTTCAACAGTTTTGTTTTGGGCAGAGGGAGTTTCAAATGTTTGATCTGAATAACACTGTCATTTTTAATGAGCATTGCCTTCCAACGATTCTCTGCATTCGCAAATATGGGGAGCTGCAAGTTCTGATTCTCGGGAGGGGGAAAAAAAAAAGGAAAAGAAAACCCGGTATTGTTTCGGCCTGTACATTTTGAAATGTCATTTGCAGATCTGTTAAGCGAAATTGGGACATGTGTCAGAAACATCTGTTAGTTCTAGTTAACAGAAAATAAAGTAACTCGATGGACGATCTTGCAAAACTATGTTTGAACTCTTCCGGCCAGGGAAGCATTTATAATTAATGAAATTGCACGTAGAAAGTTTTCACACTTCCAGGAGCAGCTTGTGAAGTAGTATTAATTAGTTTAGCAGCCGGTGTTTGTAGGCTGTAGCGCTGGCTTTTTTTTTTTGTTCTTTTTTTTTTCTTCCTCCTCTGAAGAAGAAGATAAGAAATAAGCCCTTTTTGGAAAATTTAATCTGTTCCAGTGTAGGGTTTTCCACCTCTCACCCCCTCCTGTACAGCCTTATGCACTGCGAGGGAAACTACATAATCCTATTGTAAGATCTGCTTACAGCCAAACGATTTTTTTCGCCTTCCAGTTCATAAAACTCCCCTTCCCCCACGCTCTGTGCAGGGCTTGAACTTCCAAGAGTTGCATTTTTATGATATTACTCGACGTGATATAATATGCAGAACGTATACTAATTCCGTATCGCTATCGTCTAAACATAGCACAGAGATTTTACAGCGACCGTCACTCGTCACCTAATTATTTTTCCATCGCTCTATGAATAGCTCGTCTGTGTGCGGGGGGGGTGTGTGTGTGTGACAGCAAAGTTGTGTTCCTCTGCTGCCTTCTCGGCCCCCTTTTTCGAGGAGAAAGGAGTATCCCCGGGTCACATAACTTGTACCCGAGCCAGCTCCTTGTCGGATCAGCACAGGTACAGCCATTAACCGGGAGAGCTCATCCCTTAATGACAGTGTTTTTCTTAAGTAAACAAACTTTTACTGCTCTTTAACGGCCTCACTGTTTGAAGTCTCTGAAGCAGAAAATGGTTAATTCTTGGGAAAACTGACCTACATCGGAGAGGCAGGTTCAGGGCAAACCCGAGATCGGAGGTTTGCGTTTATTAAACATCATTCCGCGCGTCTGTACTTTTCGCTTTAACTTTCCCGGTGATTAATTGCTGTATTGTGAAAACTCCTGCAGGGCCTTTATGGTTCCACCGTTTCTATTAAACACCCAGAAGTTGTCAAAAACGCAATGTTTCTGAAACCCTAATAGAACTCGCTACGAATTATTCATGAAGACAGTTCTAGATTCAACAGGAAAATTATTGCCTCCTCAAATATTAATGACTTCTGATTTCTCCGATGCTGGGGAGCAGGCAGAGGGATTTCTGGCGATGTGCGAATTTTCCAGGTTGGAGGATAAGGCCGTTAAGGCGGCGGCAGCGGGACGAGCAGGACGGGCAGGGATCACTTCGCCGCCTTCCCAGCGGGCCAGGAACAATAGTGCGAGGCGTGGGACGGAGCCC
>NW_009219064.1:0-3012 GCF_000690835.1 Fulmarus glacialis
CTCAGATAAGATGGCGCCTGGGCCAGGCATGGGAGTATGTTCCCAGCCTCAGCCATACAGAGTTTCTGATATGGTCAAGGAACGCTCAGCCATCAGTATCAGTACACCAAGGCCGAGGTTTCATGGGAATTTCTGAGATCAACAAGAGGCCCAGGGAAAAGGGGGTGGGGGGGGAATGCACCACCACATGTACATATCCTGTTCATAATGAGCCTTGATTCACTGACATAACAAGAAGAAAATAGTGTTTAAATATTCAGAACAAAATGAATACAGTAATATTGTAAAAACAAAACAGTACCTTTCTTTTATGAAGATTAAATGATAAATCTGAAACAGTTTGCTTTGGCTTTTTCTCCAACACATCGTCAATCTGACACATTCCTTTGAAACATGCTGATTTTAACAAAACTGTGTTTTCAGATGAAAAATCTTCTGACTTTTTATGTACATTTTAATTATTATTTAAACTTATTTTTATATCTAGAAATCTTCTGGATTTCTAGAATTTAATACATTTTATCTGAGTTTTCTGTAATTTACAATCTAATTCACAAATATGGAGTGTGTCATTAATTAAAGGGTACCATTGTTTCGTCCCTCCCTCCTCCACAACATTCTGGAATTTCTTTTTAAAAGATTAGGTAAAGAAAAGGAAATATTTCACTGTCATTGGGTCCTTATTGGACTAGGCATCATTATCCAAGATCTTGTGTATGCAAGTTTGGGACCAAAGTAAATTCAAGAATTCTGCCCAGAAATATGCAATCCCTTGCATTTCAACCTGTTATTCACAGCTTTTCCGTAATCTTCAGCGTCCTTGCTATGAAAGTCATTCTTTTCTCTGTCTGTGATCAGCCTCACAAGAGGGTCCATCCCATGGTTGTCTCACTAGTCTTGCCTCTTGCTAGGGAGGCACTAAATTTCCTTCCACCACAGGAAATTCTCCTCTTCCTGGCACTAAACTGTATCAGCCCCTATCATGTTGCACTGTAGGGGGAAACACCTCCTAATTTCTTTTGTCTTACACTGCAAATGTCCATCTAGGTTGCTAATTTGCAACATTCATTTATGTAGGTTTGCCACTATAGAGGTTAACACCTATCAGCTTTACTCCTCTAGATAAGTTCAAAGTTAAAACAACAGTCCTTATACTTGCAAAGCAATAAAGTTAAGTGCATAATTATAACACCAGAAACATGATTACAAAATAAGAACACTAAATAAGTTAATGCAAATTTGAAATATATCTGTCAATAGTCTCAAAACTTAGTTTTTCATGTGAGTTTTTTTCAAGGACATTTTTCTTGATTGTGACATCTATGACAAATGAGGGTCTGCTCATTTCAGATGGTTTTGTCCCTATCCTCAAGCACACCAATATATATGTCCTCATATTTGCAGTTATGTGGATACATATACAACTTCAGAGCAGGGGCTGAATCTTTCCACACTTTTCTCCTTGCTAATTAATTTTATTGTATCTATCTTATTTATTGGTATTTGAGGTTTCCACAAATGTAAATGAAACTTTCTTGGCTGGTAGGCTTTGTCTTGTATTCTGTAATGACCTAGCTCTGTTTTGTTGATTCTTCTTATAGGTCTCATCCTTATCTGATTGCTTTGTTCCTTTTGTTACTCATACACTCTGCTCTATTGCATTTTCATAGCTTTCTTACAACTGCAGTCTTCATATTAGAGAAACTTTATACAACGTTTTTAAGGGTCCCATGCACTGATTTCCATACTCATTTATCAATACTGTGGACGTCTATCAGGAACTGTGCTTGGGTTTCCACAGATGTTAATGATGAGGCTATGACATATCCAGAACAATATTTGCAACAGAATATCTCCAAAATAAGCTTTTGTATCCCATCCAAGGATTTGTTTGTTTCTTTGCTTCTTACCTTATATTTTTCTCATTACGAGCTACATGTTGAAATTAATTACATTTTCTGTTTTGTTAAACCTCCATCCATGGTTCTTTTTATGGTTATTGGTGTATGGATGGTGAAACTAAACATGAGAATCTACATCTCCTTTGCTAATAGTTTTTGTGTATTACAGACAAAGATAAAAGTATTTTGCAAATAAAGTTCACCTTCAATACAACTGTTGTAGCAAAAGTGATATTGTTGGGTTAGCTGCAGTGAAGAGTTTAATTAATTAGAATTTTGAAATAAATATTGTCATGTTGAATTAAAGAGAATTTGTAAAATATTTTAGTGGATTGAGGATTTTACCCTTGAGACTCAACATGGAGTGACCTTAAGAAGAACTGCTGGGACTACAATGATGACCATTATGTTTACTCAAGCTTTTGTATGTTTACAGGATGTACAAGAAGAAAACTCAAAACGTCAGTGGAACTAGTTTCTTGGGATAGACAATCCTTATACATACCTTCATTTGGAGCAGCAAAGCTTGTGCCTAGTTTTGGGATTCATAAATACTGCAAAGTCATGTAGAAACAAAGAAAACAGAAACCGAGGAAAATTAAACTAGTCTAAGTTTAAGATGAACTACATCTCTCTACTCGCAACCCTCATCGCGCTCTACAACTACCTGAAAGGAGGTTGTAGCGAGGTGGGGGTTGGTCTCTTCTCCCAAGTAACTAGCGACAGGACAAGAGGAAATGGCCTCAAGTTGCGCCAAGGGAGGTTTAGACTGGACATCAGGAAAAACTTCTTTACTGAAAGAGTGGTCAGGCCTTGGAACAGGCTGCCCAGGGAAGTGGTGGAGTCACCATCCCTGGAAGTATTTAAAAGACGTGTAGATGAGGCGCTTAGAGACATGGTTTATTGTGCATAGTGGTGTTGGTTTAGCGGTTGGACTTGGTGATCTTAGAGGTCTTTTCCAACCGTAATGATTCTATGATTTTATGATTCTATATGGTTTAACAGAATGTTGCCATACTAAACAGAAACAAAAAAAGGAAAAGAAAATATAAGATGAACATGATTACATACAACAGCCAACTAGACTTTCAAAAAAAATATTAATAATAAT
>NW_009219065.1:0-589 GCF_000690835.1 Fulmarus glacialis
AAGCACCGGGAGCCGCTGGTCCAGGCCTTCCTGCGGGGCGCACGGGACCCCGATGGCGCGCTGCGGGCCAGCAGCCTCTCCAACCTGGGCGAGCTCTGCCAGCGCCTCGGCTTTCAGCTGGGCTCCATCGTCCAGGAGGTACCGGCTCCATCCTGGAACCGCCAGCCCCTTCCCCGGGTCCGTGCCTGGGGAGCACCGGGCCATAACTCATTAACAAGGGACTTTAACGGATGGCAGGGCTGCTGAGCGCTTGCTGCTGGGGGCACAGCAGCCTGGGGTTTCCATAAGGGACATGAAGGATGTTTGCTGATAGCAGAGAGTATAAAAGTCATTGGATCCGAAGCAAACACTCAGGGAATTCTAGCCCCCATTTTTAGGGCTAAAAGCTTTATAATCAGCTAAAGATGTCGCTTGTGCAGGAAGCGATAGCCCTAGGAAACGCGGCGGTGTGTGCTCCACCCATGCAGGAGGAGACCTGGGGGCACAGTTAGTACCTGCCAGAGGCACCTCTTCCCGCTTAATGAGACCTCGTTACCCTTCCTGTTATCACGACGCAGCTGACGGCTGGCGGGGGGGCCCGGTCCTGGCC
>NW_009219066.1:0-216 GCF_000690835.1 Fulmarus glacialis
TGTTGGGAAGATGGAGGGGGGTGTTTGGGGATGGAGAGCATCCCAGCCTTGGGGAAAAACAGTGCTGATCCATGCTGGGGCCACGGATCTGGTTTAAACCTCACGTCTAGCTACGCAGGGATATTTCCCATCTCTTTATTTTAGATGGTTTCTCAGCATTTTGAAAACAATAATGTATTTCCAGCTTCATTCCCAAACCCTTCGGCGTTGACCCAA